>NW_007728515.1:125802-143794 GCF_000696425.1 Galeopterus variegatus | reverse complement strand
GGTGTTGCACCCACACCTCGCTCAGCCAGTGAGCGGGAACCGGTCTGTATGTGGGATCCAAACCCTCGGCGGGAGCGCCGCCTCGCTCCCAAGCGGCGCACTGTAGCAGTGCGCCACCGGGCCGGCCCCACACAGTGATTTCTTAGTGTGATATTCTTTTAGGTTGAAATAAAGAAAAGCATATACATCTTTTAATCAAATATAGGCTAAATTAAGAAAAATCCCAATTAAAAAAATCTGAATATAAGAAGTGGCCTTCACATGGAATTTATAAGACCAAAATAGGTGATAAGAGTATATTTCAAAAAGTTCATAGAAGATTCATATTATCTTTCAATTCTATTTTTCCATATACTTTAAAAAGTATCTTTGTATTTTAAAAACATCTTGAACTTGTTAGAGGAAAAATAATATTTAATCTAAATGTATTCTAAATTCCAAAGACATTGCCCCTAAAAAAACATTAAGTACCTCTACTATCACAGAAGAGAGACTATATATGATGAGGAAGGAGTTTCCTTTAATGAAGAGATTCTGAGAAA
The DNA here is from genome assembly GCF_000696425.1 of Galeopterus variegatus. Classification (NCBI taxonomy): domain Eukaryota; kingdom Metazoa; phylum Chordata; class Mammalia; order Dermoptera; family Cynocephalidae; genus Galeopterus; species Galeopterus variegatus. The sequence goes on along the minus strand of NW_007728515.1, from coordinate 143,252 downwards.
GGGGCAAGAACCTGAGTAACTGCCAGCCGGAATGTCAGGCATTATGAGATGGTACCTTCTGACTCATGAGGTGAGACTGGGCCTCGTGCTAACCCCAAGATTACCTTGATTTCCTGTGGAAGTGTGAGCCACCGAACTCCAGGGAGATTGTCTAAAAGTGCTGCACTGGAAGCATCGTACTGTTGAGCACTGGGACTGGCACCGGAATGTAGTTTAGAAGGCTGAAGTGCTCTTTGAAAGAACAAGTTAAAAAAATGATCCAAACGAGGAACATTCTCAACCTGGCAAAAGGCACTGAAGAAATAAGAACTGTAAGTTAGAAGAACATACGGTCATCTTTTGTGTGCTTCTGAGTAGACTGGATCTTTCCCAAATACAAAGGCTCTCTTCCTCACTCCTCTCCGGTTAATAAGAATCACTGCTATAATGCTATTGATGGAATGTGTTAAGAAATACATGCTGTCCATATTTTCTAACCTTAAACCTACTCTCAAATGTATTGAGTAAATGATACTATGGAAGAAACACAGAGCTAACACAAATGGCACATCTGCAATGGAAAGGGCTGAAGTACCCTTTTGCACCTTTTGACTCTCTCTCAACCATTTACAACTCTCAATCTCTTTCAGGCAACATGGGATAATAAAGAGACTTTGAGTTTTGTAATAGAAAAGATCTGGCTTTGATTCTTATGACTGTTCTCACTAGGTAGCTATCAAAGGCAAATCACTTAACCTTTCTCTGAACTTTGGCTTCCAACCCTGTAAAAATGTGGTTAATACAATCTAACTCACATGCAAAGTATCTAGTACATAATAAGCATAAGTTCTTATAAAATGCAAAAAGTGACTTAGAATCATATACTTAAAACTTGAGATTTGATTTTTTTTTTTTTTAAAGATGACCGGAAAGTGGATCTTAACCCTTGGCTTGGTGTTGTCAGCACCACGCTCAGCCAGTGAGCTAACCGGCCATCCCTATGTAGGATCCAAACCCATGGCCTTGGTGTTACCAGCACCACACTCTCCTGAGTGAGCCACGGGCCGGCCCTGAGATTTGATTTAAAGATGTACTTACCTATCTAAAGAACCATACATAAATTTTAAGGTTTGGGCAACATCTTCTGTCATATTCCTTAGCTGAGGAAGAGGAACCCTAAAAAAGAAAAAAAACCGCATCTATTCATTTATAACAATCAAGTGATACATGTCTAGAAGAAGCAGAACATGTTCATATTTATATGTAAGGACTGTCAGAAGTGTGTCAACTATGGTTGCTTACTACATTAGCAATTGCTCACCTTGAGGTCTAGCTTTGGGGTTCTAGCATAAACCAAATAGGAACTTTTTTTTTTTTTTGGTGGCTGGCCGGTATATGGATCCAAACTCTTGACCTTGGTGTTATAACACAAATAGTAACTTTTTATACCACCATTTATATGTAAGTTATTTAACCCTCTTTAGGGTTCAGTTTCTTTATCTGTAAAATGGGGTCAATAATCACTAAGAACTTCTCAGGTTGATTGTGAGGATTAAATGAAATTAATGTATATACTTAGTGCAATATGTGGGCCCACAGAAAGAAATGCTAAATTCTTGACTCTTTCCAGTCTTACCCAGATCGCAAATGAACCTCCAACTCCTGTCTCAAAAACATATCCTAAATGAAATGGGGAAAGGAAAGAAAGTAGGAGAAAGGAAGGAATGAAATGGACTTACGTTTTCTCATTGAAGCCTTATAAGAATTCTACAAGGTAGGTCTTATTATTTCCTAGATAGGTTCCTACCATTCACTGCAGCCATCACAGGGAGACGTGAAAACACATGTCCCTGGATCATGTGCCCCACCCTAAATTCTGCAGGACAGCACTTTTCTCACCCTACTTATAAAAGGCATAGTGGTGAGGAGGGAACGCACAGGCTGTGGCATTAAGACAGACGAAGGAAAAACCCCAGGACTGCCAGCTCAGTTACAAACCACATGCACAGCGCTGGGACACACAGACAGATAAATTGACACTGAGGAGGTGCTTATGCGTGATCTTTCAATTCTCTACTTCCCAGTTTAAATAAATGAGAATAATAATACCGTTCTTTCATGGTTATGTGAAACGAGATGGAAGAAGAAGAATCTGGTACAGAGTGCCTGGTGTGAGCAGTAAGAGATGGGTAAAGAGGTGGCTAGGGCTTATTTTTGACTGGAAGCTCAGGACAGAGAATAAAGATGATCTTCAAATTAATTCTGTTTTATCAAGCCAAGTTCTCCAATTTAGGAATGACATAAATATTTAGGGAAGATGACACCTTCCCCCCTAAGTAATTAAAACTGAGAAATTGGCTAGACATCCCCTAGGCAGCACAACCTTGGCCCAGAGCTCAGCAGTGACAGTCCTTTCATAGCTTCAGGAAACCTCTCCTGGAAACTGTCTCTGTCTACCTAACCAATTTGGCTGGTACCATCAGAGTGTGGTTGAAGCCTCTGTGCAGTTCCATTGCTGGGACTTCCTTTCCCCTCTCTAATTGCCTGTTCTACCTTTATCTTACCATGGTGTTTTCTGTTTCTTCTCTTTTGCCTTTTGTGCTAATACAAAAGTATTAAAGGCAAATGTTTTACTCTGCCACTATATCCTAAATTATCTTATTCTGGATGTTTCTTCGATTCTTGTAAACCCATACTTTTAAAACAACTCTTAGTTCTTTATAATCCCACCCACTGACATAGGGCAGTCTCCCAGCAGGGTTCACTATAATACCTTTTTAAACAGAAAAATACATCTTAGCTGGTTAAAGAGTGCCATCATCTAGTACCCGTCAAGCACCATTATCCTCTCATGTTAAAAATTTTGAACTCCACATTTACAATAGATTATATCTTTCTATCCAAAATTAAATCCACCTTCAAAAATTAATCATTTTGATATTTTTCACTGTAGTCATTGTTAAAGTTCTTGTCTGTAATGGTAAAACATGCCTACAAATTCTTTGATATTCTTCCCCTAAAGAAGTGGAGCTTAATTCTTCTACCTTTGAGTGTGGGCTTGACATAGTAACTCACCTCTAGCAGTATATGGTAGAAATGAGAGTGTATCATTTCTAAGAACAAGCCATAAAAGGTCTTGCAGCTTTCCCCTTTCTCTCTTTCGGATCACTTGTTTTGGGGGATGCTAGCTGATGTGTCATCAGAACACTCAAGCAGCTTTATGGAGAGGTTCACACAGCAAGGAACTAAGGTCCCTGACAATGGCCATGTGTGTAAGCCATCTTGGAAGCAAATTCTCCAGCTTTCGTTAAGCTTTAAGCTTTCAGATGACTGCATCCCTGGCTGCAACCTCAAGAGAGATCCTGAGCCAGAAACACCCAGCCAAATTGCTCCTGGATTTTCAAACCACAGAAACACCTATAAGATAATAAATGTTTACTTTTTAAGTTTAATTTACCCCTAAGTTTTTGGGGGTAATTTATTAAGCAGCAATATATAACGAAAACACTGTTATATAATGAAAGGAATCTGGTTAACAAAGTCAATAGTACTAGAAAATAGTCATATTTGTGTTCAGATTGGCTGGATAATTTTTTTTTTGGTCCACCTTTTTCTTTCATGGGAAACTTAAAGTAACACCAAGAGAAAATTTACTTGAACTGGTATTCTCTAAAATTGTGTTAGTCACATATTATAGTATTTATTTGATATTTAATTACTATTTGATAGACCATATGCCTTGGTTCTACAGACTCAAGGGGAAAAGTAAAGTGTGTTTAATAGTTTAGTAAAAGTTGCCCAAGTAATTTTTAATGTAGGCAAGAGTCTATATTACAAGATTTAAAAATCGTTGAATAGTAGTTATATCCATCTCCTTGGGGCTGTTCTCCATATTCGAACTCCATTTCCCCCCTAGTTTTTAACGTCCTATGACATGAGAGAAGCAATGTAGTAGAAAGAATTCATTTAAATTCCAATTCTGACTCTTGTTGATTATGTGACCTTTGGCAAGTTATTTAACCCTCTCTTGGTTTTACTTTTCCTCATCTGTAAAATGGAGTCAGTAATCACTAAGTACATCTGGAGCTAATTTTGAGGATTAAGTGAGACTAATGAATGTAAAGTACCTAATGTAGTCCCAGGGCTCATGGTCAGTTCATTATAAAGTCCCTGGGCTCATACTCAGTTCATTATTGTAACTCTATTCCCCACTCCCTTGCATATCAGAGTTCCCCTTCCTCCCTGGGAGACTACCCCTGGTCAAGGCAGTTACCCAAGGAAAGGGTCGTCCCCTTTAAGACAAACAGCATAGGGGGAGTGAGACACTAAGTGAGCAAGCAGCACTCTGGCATAAGGAGATTAGCTGGTAGCATAACTCATCTACCCAGCCATATCTCAGGGGTGCTCTGAGTTATGTTAGCTGGGTGAAGGTCTGCATGTACACCTGAAAATGATTTACATCCCCCAACTTTGGTCTGTTAACTATATAACTGCTATATGTACTTGGTGGTGGTGTGGACTTCTTACCAACCGGCTGCCATTGGTGCCTCTCTTAAGTCTAATAAACCAGTGTCTCTACCCGCTGGACCTCCAGGTGATTTCTGTGGAATAGGTGAACACTACACAAGTGCCCTCTCAGATTTGGGGCTCCCGTATTACAATTGTAAATGTCAATCTTGTTTTTACCTCCAACTATTAAAGTAAGATATATTTCAAAACACTTGCAAAAAAGTTAAGAGGGAAACCATGATAATGTAAGATGTACCATTAGAGAAGTTACTTAAGAGTTACATATTCTGGGCCGGCCCGGTGGCGCACTCGGTAGAGTGCGGTGTTTGCTCCCACTGAGGGTTCGGATCCCATATAGAGACCTGTCTGCTCACTGGTTGAGCGCAGTGCGGGCGTGACACCGAGGGTTGCGATCCCGTTGCCGGTCACAAAAAAAGACAAAAAGGAAAAAAAAAAAAAAGAGTTACATGTTCATTATTTTGTCAAAGGCGCTCAACATGAGGGCAAAATACCCTTTTGCTGACCCCCAATTCTCCAAAATCTCCAAAAGAAAAACAACCAAATATGCAAAATCCAAATCATAATATTGTCAAAGTTTAAGCAGAGGACAAGCTCACCTCTCAGCCATCTCTGTACTGGCCACAAAAGAACAAAGTGTATTGACAGACCCTATTCTTACAAATTGGTCCATCTGGGCTTTTGTGACATCTTTCAGCACTGTTCTTACTAAATGAACACAGGGAACTTTTTTCTAGTGCAACGGACCTTTAAATTGTAAAACTATTTAAGGAGTTTGCCTTTGACAAAAATTTCATAATTTTAATGAAAAGATTTTGTTAACCTTATTTTAGAAATGATTTTAAGGGAAATAAAAATCTCAACTCACTCTTCAGCAGGCAGGCCAATTAACAACAACTTGTCAGATTCTTTCCAATAAGCCACATGAATTTGTTTCCCATTTAAAAGGAGAGACGTGCTAAGAAAAAATAAATTCAAAATAAGGTTAGAATATCTCTAAATGTCATAAAATTATAAATATCATTCATAAAAGATTACATATAGTATGATTTAAGAACTGCATGGTCAGTAAGTAAATTTTCTACTGCCACACAGAGAAGGCAAGAAATTGTATAACAATAAAAATATATTCTAAAATATTTAACAAAAACAAAAATACCCAGAAAACTGTAGGTCAAACAAAAGTAGACCCATTATAGAAAAAAAAAATGTTGAAATTCTATGGTCAACATTACGTGACTACATACAATTTTTTTTTTAAAGAAAGCTTCCATTCCAGTTGGTTAATTTAAAAAACTTATTGTGATTGTCTATTTAGGAACATGATTTGCTAAAAAGAATACAAAGAAAGGAAGACGTGGTACCAGCTCATAAGATTGCAATTCAATATGGGACACAGATATATACACATGTAACCAGAATATAAGTCATATTTAAACATGTTCTCAAGTCGGGCCGGCTCGGTGGCGCACTGCTACAGTGCGCCGCTTGGGAGTGTGGGAGGGTTCGGATCCCACATGCAGACTGGTTCCCGCTTGCTGGCTGAGCGAGGTGCGGGTGCGACGCCGAGGGTTGCGGTCCCGTTGCCGGTCCCGGTCCGGTGCGGGCGCGACACTGAGGGTTGCGATCCGTTGCCGGACACGAAAAAAGACAAAAGAATAAAAAAATAAAAAATAAAAATAAACATGTTCTCAAGTAAACTTTTGGAGTGGTGGATATATTGTGATGATTTCAGGGTATATACCTACGTCAAACTGATCAAATTGTACATTTTACATATGTGCAGTTTATTGTACTTCAGTTAGACTTCAATAAAGTTGGAAAAAATTAAATGTGTTCTAAAAAGCGATACAATAAGAACTATGTAAATATAGAAAACAGAAATATGTGAAATTTCAAATTTAAACTGTTAAACAGATTTTTTCAAAAAGAACAGTACTTTTGTCTTAATAAAGTTTAAAAATATATATACTTTTAGACAAATATTAGATTCCTTTACAGTCATACTAATATTACTATAGTTTAAAAATGCATGTGCAACAAAAGATATACACATAACTAAGGAACCCCTGAAATATTATTATTGATATTTATTATTTTTTAAATTAACTAATTTCATTAATTTTATTGTTTCCCAAAAAAGTTTTTCTTGCTGTATTTACTGCTTTCCACATGTTTAGACCATATCTTATCATTAACAACAAAATCTAAATGTTAAGTAAAATAACATCTATCTTTTACAGTTTAAAAAAACAAAAAAAGGGCCGGGCCTGTGGCTCACTCGGGAGAGTATGGCGCTGGTAGCGCAGAGGCCGCGCAACAAAATCTAAATGTTAAGTAAAATAACATCTATCTTTTACAGTTTAAAAAAACAAAAAAGGGGCCGGGCCTGTGGCTCACTCGGGAGAGTATGGCGCTGGTAGCGCAGAGGCCGCGGGTTCGGATCCTATATAGGGATGGCCGGTGCACTTACTGGCTGAGCGTGGTGCGGACCACACCGTGCCTAGGGTTGCGATCCCCTTACCGTCAAAAACAAACAAACAAACAAAAAACCTCCCCAAAAGCAAACCCACATGGAGAAACTTAAAACAAATTTTCTTTACAATAAGATTTAAAAGGAGGGCTGCATCTTAAAAACCTTATGCTAAATGAAAGAAGCCAGTCACAAATAGCCACGTATTATATGATTCCATTCACATGAAATATCCAGAAGAGGAAAATCTACAGGGATGGAAAGTAGATTAGTGATTGCCTGGGGTTGGTGCTAGGGTAGGTAGATTGATAGCTGATGAGCAAAGGATTTCTTTTTGAGTTGATGAAAAGTTCTCAAGTTGACTTTGGTGATGGTTGCACATAGCTGTGAATATACTAAAAACCATTTACTTGTAGACTTTAAATGGGTGAATTGTATAATTTATGAACTATATCTCCACAAAGCTGTTAAATAAAAAAAAAGGAGGCCTGAATGAATGCAGCTTTATACACTAAATGGGGCCTCAGGTACTACCGTCTTGAAAATGAATTAATATTTTCTATATATACCATATTAAAAGTCACAGAGTTAAACATAACTTTTACCTAGAAAAACAAGTAAGTTCTTCCTGTTGTCTTGCAGATCCTACCTCTTTTAAAATCACAGAAGTGTCATTTTTATCAGAGTATGGGAAAAGAAAAGTTACAGCCTAGAAAATCCAACTTTATATTTTATCAGTATTATGGGGACTGATAATATTTGAGATAAACTTTATTTGTAACTGTAAAATTGTTCAAATATTAAGGAATAAAATTTGCTTATAATCCTTAGATTTATTTTATGAAAAAAACAAAAAGAAAAACAACTCAAAAGCTTTGAGTCCTTCTCCCATAAGTTAACTATGGTATTTCACAGTCAGGGGTTGATAAATCAATGTGGAATAGGTATTTGGCTCTATAATTGACCACATAATGTGTCCTAATTTTCAAAAAATTATTTGACATCAGTTTTGCTTACCCATCACTGAAAAAACTTCACAGATGACACTGAATTCTGAATATTCCTCCTAAAGTATACAGAATACTGTATTTTTCTGTCATTGTTGCAAGAATTGTCCTTTCTATCATTGTTCTAAGAACAACAATGAGAGAAACAACAGTTTTCTAACTCAATGAAAAATTCGGTGTTCCGTCATTCTTGCCAAACCACAAAGGTATGGCCTAGGAAGTTAATAATCAAGATAAAAATATGAAAAATCCAGGACTTATAATAATGCCATGCTTAAAGGATATCACCCTCATGAAGAAATTATAAATACAGGCCGTTAGCCCATGTGTGTTATTTAAAGTGTGCCAAAACACCCAGATCCGCATCTGTACTGAGAACCTACACTTTAAATAGATGACTGGTAGAAATAACTTAGGTGAAACAAAAATCTGCAGCTATTCTACCTGCCAATATAGATATCTACATCATAGATACAATTATATTTGTATAATAGATACTTGTTTTTGCACTTTATTTGTCAGAACCAAAGAAAAGAACTTGAAAGAAACAGAGTTAAAGCTAAATAAAAATTATTACCTAGTAACTTGCGTCCCAGTTACATTTTCCAGCATGTCACAGAGTGTGAGAAAAATCCCTCTCACACTTTTAAGTTTCTGAGATGCTTCACACATTGGGTAGTGATAAAGAATTTCTTGCTGTTAAATGAAAGGAAACAGAAATGAACAACCCCCCCAAATTTTCCAAGCTTTATTTTTGTAATGGGAAAGTTCAGACTTTGTATTAAGAAAAGAACAAAAAAATGAATCCTTATTCAAACAGAAAGAGAGAACTATGCCTGGAATTTTAGCACATTAACTATCATTTAAAATACTACATTTGAAATAAGCTAGAGACTGCCCAAACTGGTTATTATACCGAAATCTATACTATACTGATGAACTGAAATTACGATTAATTTCAAATAAAGTTTTAATCTTTAATTTTCTTAACAATAATTTCTAACACTGATGTTTTATTATATTTCATTATACTGAATACCGAAATCTATACTATACTGATGAACTGAAATTACGATTAATTTCAAATAAAGTTTTAATTTTTAATTTTCTTAACAATAATTTCTAACACTGATGTTTTATTATATTTCATTATACTGAAATTCTTATCACTGTTGTTACACAGCTACACTGACTTGTAATTTAGGAGTCTTTACATTCAATTACTTTCACACTGATTTTTAAAAGATAAACTTCACCATATTAAATGTTTTTTTTTTTTTTTCATATTAAATGTTTTTAAAACAAGACTGTACTTAAACTTACAAAGTGAGAATACAAAACTAAATAAAGTAGTACAGATAGGAAGAAAAATGTATTATGGCATAACATTTTATGTCTTAAATTTGAAAGGGTTTGCTTCTCACAAATTAATCTTAATTCAATCTGTAAAAGAGAGCACATTTTATTTTAAATTATGGAAAATACCAGATCTATTACATAATTCACAAAATGCCTAATATTTTTCTATTTTCAAGAAAAGCACATTCCCAAGAAACAGTTTTTAGAAAACAAAATAAATTTCAAAATCAGGATGTGCATTTTGCTAATACTTTTACACAAAGACTTGAACCATTCTGTACCTCACTTTTTTGCTGTTACTTAAAGCAACATCTATTTTTCTCACAAGGCAAATTAAAAGCAGGCAAAATAAAAATTTCTAGATAGAAACTATGGAGAATTCAAAGTAGCTTCCAGTTGCACTGTTTAATAACTATATCCATAAATATTAATATAGCCACTATTGAAAGATTAAACTCCTTAAATATTGTTATATATTTTCCTTGGTTCTCTATCTCTCTAAAGAGTGTTATACATCTTGCTTTGGTCTCTATACATAAGAAATAATTACATGACATGGTGTCCATATCTTGGCAACTTTTACATTATGAACAATGTAAATAATGATAAGTGACACATCGCTTTTTATTACTTACTAAGCACATTCAATATTTGTAAATTGTTATGGAATATGTTGGCCAAATACACTCTGTTTAACAACTCAAATTTTCTTGTAATATTCTAGTATAAAAACAGTCATAAAATATTACTTCATCTGTAGAAATTAAGTCACATATCAGTTAGGATTTTCTGTTATGTCTACTTAATAAATTTAAACCTTGGCCAAGAAATAATTTTATTGTACTTAGCAAAACACCACTTTAAACAAATAACCATATACTCTCTGATTATTTTTTTGAAATCTCCCAGCTTATGGTCCTTACATCTTCAAATCTTATAACTTGAAGAGGACAAGATTTATTAAATATGTAACTCACAGAAAACAAAATGACCCTATAACATTTAATTGTAAAATAAGTAAAAAAGATCATTTAAGGGTCTCTATTTTGGTCATGAAAGCCTCACTATTAAAGACCTGGCAAGCTCTATCTACTATTAAAGACCTGGCAAGTTCCTAACCAATTTAATTAGTTGTATTTTTAAGCATTTGTTAGTAGCATGCATTTGCAGGAGCTTCCACTCTGTTCAAAAAGCCTCTCCTAATTACAATTTTGATACAGGGCTGGCAACAGACAGAAACCTGTTAATTTGAGAAACATCTACATACTTTCCCATGGAAAGAAAGGCAAGGATGAAGAAAGGTTTTAGCAGTTTTCTACTCCATAATGACCTGGAAAGATTCAAGATGTTACCACTCAAGAAATTTGTTGTGTATTTTATATAATAAATGCTTAAATGTTGCATTTGTTTTAAACATATAAGTGACTAGTAATACACACAAGAAATTAGAATTATTAACTCTAGGCCTATGTGTATTTTTCAGAACACAGAAAATTACAAAAATACATATAAGTAAATCCCTTCTTTGCCATTTCAATTGTTTACAAATTTTGATATATGAAGTAATACAAGGAAACACATCCGTTGGATAAAATGGCTTTGGAATTGAGAATACAGGCTGAAAGGATTTCAGAAGCAAAGAATGTAGATTAGTTAAAAACCCTTCAGATCTCACTTCTGCTCAAAGAATTATGGTAGACTACATGCTTTGAGAGACACTCGTGCTTTAAAACTAGACCCATGGCCAAAACATTCTCGTTGAATTGTGGGCACGTAAGAAACAGAGAGGTATTCAAGAACATGGTCCTCACACCCTTCCAACCTCCTTCCTCACTGCTGCAAAGCAAGTTGGGGCCTCACCTGGGAATGGTGAGAGGTAGGAAGAAGGGCAGAGGCAGGGCTGTCCTGAGGGCTGATGCCTACAACACCTTAGGTCAAGACAATGAGCACTGAGCTAGTGGCAAGGTAGGTGAGCTGAGCTTAGGACCACTGTGTTAAGCCCAGACCCTCAAGTAAGGCTAAAGTACCCTATGTCAGTGGCAGAAACAGCAAATTCTCTCTGGAGGAAAGCATTCCCAATTTAGAACCACAGGGCTCCCAAAGATAAAAATCAAGCATTAAGTTTAGTCATAGATCTCCATGGCTTCCTTGAAGCAGGATCAAGAGGAAAAAAAAAATCCCCAAGGATGCACAAAGGCAAGACACTGTAAGTGAGAGCACATCTGGACTAGAAATAGTAGAATGGGTAGAAAGAGAACAGAGAAGAGCTATGGATAAAATCCTTCGACAGATACAGTATAGAATCACAAAGATGAGCAAGCAACAACACACCACCAGGAATACCATGATATTTGAAATGCAGAGTAGTTAAAAACTTTTCAGGAATTTCTAAAAATAAAAATATAATTGTTTAAATAGAAAACACAATGGAGGGGTTAAACAACAGTTTGGACATAGCAGAAGCAAGAAACTGAACAAAGGAGAAGAAAAGGTACATTCTTTACAAAGGAATGACAGACTGACAATAATAGACTCTTAACAGCAATATTGGAAGTCAGAATGCAAAGGAATAATATCTTCAAAAAGATTAGAGAAAATAACTGTCTATCTATGTGGCATAAGCAATACCACATAGAAATATGTTTTAGGAAGAAAAAAAAATACAGTAAGGACAATCTGAGACATAAGAAAAAATATTAATTAATAGCAGTCGTGGTATAATTATGCCCAATTTGTGGAATTAAAAAAAAAGAGACAGTACTAAAATATTGATGACAATAGTATGTAGGTGAAGAGGGGGTGGTAACTGGTGTTACAATGTACTAAGAGCTTTGAACTATTTTGAAAAGATAGTGTTTTAGGATAGTGTTTAACTTTAGAATCTGTTAAATATCATGATAAAAATTTAAGAGTAATCACTAAAAAAAAGAGAAAGTATACAGCAAAAATAATGACACAAGCAACAAAAAATAGGTAAGAATCACAGAAAAAGTAGTTCAAATAGAAATTTTTAAATAATATGGCAGAAACAAGTTCAAATGTGTCAGTAATCTCTATAAATGAACTCGCTGAACTTGTCAGAAGTTAGAGATTGCCAGATTAGAAATATGCTGTGTGAAACATATCAAAAACATAAAGACATAGAATGGGAAAATGAAAGGAAAAAAAGGTAAACCATTCAAATACTTATAAAATAAAGCTGTACTAAAATATTAAAACATATTTTAAAATGTTAATGTTAAAAAAATACTTTAAGACAAAGAACATTATTAGGGTAGAGAGGGTAACATCATAATGTTAAAAGGCTCAATTCCTCAGGAAGATTTAAAAATTCTAAACATTAATGCACCTAATAAGATTGTCTCAAAATATCTAAAGCAAAAATATTTAGAATCAGAGGGAAAAATGGACAAATTCCCACCAGAGTGGAAGATTTCCATATCTCTCTTATTTATGAATAGGCTTAGGAGAAATCAGTAAACGATACAAAAAATTTGAACAAAACAATTTGTCTCAAAACATCAATGTTGAATGGTAACCTGGTATACAAAGGGTACAGAATTTGGAAGGCAAAACATCTCAGTTTAAGTAAAAATTCTGTCAGTTACAGGCTATGTGAACCTGAGCATTTTATTTATCTTTACTAGGATTATTTCCTTCCCTGCAAATAGAAATATCCAATATCTGATACTATGCTGGCATAAAACAAGTGTTCAATAAACATGGAGAAATGAATAAATAAAAAAAATACGTAAAACATAAAAACTACTTACAAGCTATGAAAAAAAGTCAGTGCTACATCCCCCTGCACTGAAAGCTAGCAGGAAGGGACTGATTGCAAAAAGGCACAAAGAAACTTTTTTGGAGTGATGAAAATGTTCCATATCATGATTGTGATACTGGTTACACAACTGTATACATATGTTAAAACCCATCAAATTGTATGTTTATTATATATAAATAATACCTCAATAAAACTGATCAAAACAAATAAAAAAATTAACCTTAACTTCTAAGTTGGAGAATATTGCAACCATACCTTCCCCTTTCTCCTTTATCTACTGCTTAAAATAACTGGACAGTTAATTCACTTTTATTTTTTAAAACATTAGTACTATGAAATAGTCATGTCTACAATAGACTAAAATATACAGACAATATACAGACAATGAAAGAATAAAAATAAAACACAGTTAATTCACTTTTGCTTCTTAAGTCAAAAATGCTTATTATTCACTGGGAAGACTATGAAAGGTCCTTACTTTTTCTTTTGCACTACTGAGAAGACACTCACCTCTTCCTTTGATGTTTCTGAGTCTAGCTGTAGCGTGAGATACATAATGATATGAGGAGTGTTTAGGATACTCTGGTGGACACCTTCAACCTCTTCTCCCCACAGAAGTTTGACTAAATCACTTGTGTTCGACTGCGCCTTTTTCTGTCTTGGTTGGGTTGTATCCTTTTTCACAGAATATGCATTTTCAAATGTCAGTTTCACCTTTAAAAATGAAAATGTGTTGAACTTTCAACAAGGGGAAATCAGGTGCAATTTTCACAAAGAAGGATCTGTGCATGCACAATACTTGGGTATGTACAGTATGTATAAGTCCTCCTAGAGCAAGGGCTCCTGATGGCAGCACTGAATAGTCTATTTATATTTGTATCTCCAGCTACTAGCAGTGTATGACACATATCATTAGAAATATTTATTAAGAATGTATAATGCTCTGTACAAAAATTCATTTATTTAATTGTAACATTGTGTTCTAAATTATTGACTACAAAAACAAGAAATGCCATGAAAAAATGGAAATTGGTATGATCTTACAGTGTAATAAACAGTAACCCTACATTATGAACACCAACAGCACTGACTTATCTGAGGAAGATAAAAGGAAGAGATTCAGGATTAAGAGTGACTTCAACAACCAGAATTAACTTCCTTTCAAATGAGGTTGATATTTCAAAGATTCTCTCATACATTCTTTGTGGTCCTTTAAAACAAAGGCCAAAGTTGGTAAAACACCATCACCATACTGGTCTTGGACCATGGCCCTAAGAAGACTATCTATCAGTTTTATCAAGATAGTTTTAATTTCATGGCCTGATATCATGAATGATAAGAGTCCAGAATGTGGCCATTTTCAAGATGTTGAAAGATGTTTCCACTTCTCAATTACCTTTCCTTGAAAAAGGAGATACTCACCTAGATGCCAGCTGGCCAAAGATAACTCACTCATTTCAAAGAAGCACCAGTGAGCATCTTGACTAAAAGAAGTTTTCACTAAATATAGTTAATTCTGCATAGTGAGGATATCATGATAAGCTATATAAGTACAAAGTACTCCTAATGTTTAAAATCAGAATACAGATGAATAAAATAGATATCTTAACCATAGTAATCATAAAGTTTTAAATTTAAACATCAAAGTACAATGATTCTTTTAAAATAACATTAAATTTTAAAATTCAAAAAATAAATTCATGCTTGATCAAGAATAAAGCCCAGTCAATATTTAAAAGCAGATAAAGTTACATCTTGATATATGTAAAATTATCATTTAAATAATTTCTATCAAGGAAATATTTAAAAATTATTATCAAGACACAGTAATAAACAATCCCTAATTTTAATAATTTATTACAAGAGGTACCATTTTCAAGGCCAAATTTAAATATATCATAAATACTAACACATTTATAGTCACTCTTTTTTAAAATGAATTTTATGTTTTTATATATAATTTTATGTATTTTAAAAAATGTTTAGCATTTTTTAAAAAAACACCTGTCACCCTACCTGCCTATCCAACTGTTATTAGTATTATATTGTTAAAAAAAAAAAATCTGTCTTGATGAATAAAACCTCCTAAAAGAAAAAATCTAGATAGTCTTTTTTTGTTGGCAAGGAGCGACTGTTTACAGTCAAATTCAATTTTGCTTATCTATAGCTGACTATGGCACTTCAGGGGCACGAGTTACCTTTGTCTACGCATGGTGAATTAAGTTAAATACACATCTTTTCTAAGTCTCAGATTTTATTTTATAAACAAGTAGGAAAAAAAGAGACATGGGGTCTAAATTCATCTATATATTCAGAGTAAAGATGAAATAGGTCAAGACTAGCAGTAATCTGTACAGAGAGCAGGAGGGGAGAAGTTCTTCATGAAATTTTTCTGAGGCCTGATGATCATGTTTCTTTACAAAACATTTAATGTAATTTCAAATAGGAAAGATCAATATTTACTAAATTTTTTAGGTTTTCTATAAACTTGATTTTGAAAAATGGGCCATTGATATCAGAGCACTGTATTAAAAAATGCTGAGTAGGAGAATATTTATATATTTGGGGGGAAAAATTTTAAGCAAACTAAACAAAAATAGAAAAAATTAGAGACCCTATATGAGAACAATCAGGTGTTATTATCTGATGAAAATTAATATAAGTTTAAGTTGAGAAACAGTTGAAGAGACACTGTTTTAGAAATGATCATCTTAGAAGGGTGTGAAAAAGAATATTTAGTGTGAGGTTTGGACCCAAATTAAGCTTCACGTAAGCATTACATGGCCTGAAAGACTGTGTATATTCTGAGGGTGACATCTGTTCTAGAGGTGATCATCTTAGAAGGGTGTGAAAAAGAATATTTAGTGTGAGGTTTGGACCCAAATTAAGCTGCACGTAAGCATTACATGGCCTGAAAGACTGTGTATATTCTGAGGGTGACATCTGTTCTAGAGGGGATGGCTCGATATATGTATAAATAAATATAAATATAAACATAAGAATATATATAAAAAATTCTTGTCTGATGAAGTGAATGGCTTGGTGGTCAGGGGGTTCCTTTATCTAAGAAAGAGGGTTTAGGAGCATCTGAAAGAAAATATCTGGAAGCCTTTGGTGGTGTTTCCTGGAAATGTGAGCTTTAGAACTTGGGGAATGCCTGAGTACAGACTCTGTGACAGGACAGATGGGAGATTTGAAGACTGTCCCCTGGCACTGGGCTGTGGGGAGGAGCTATCACTGGAGGTGTAAGAGTGGAATGGAAGGGGAGAGATCTCATCTGAGGGAGCACGAGATGAGTGACATCCTAGGCAAGCAGGTGTCACAGAGACAGCCTGGGTCTGCTGGAGTGTCTCTGAGAGCTATTCATAACCAGTGGTGAACAAGCAGGAGGGGGGTCTTCAGAGAAGGAAATGTGTCTCGGAAGAGGGAGTGTATCTTTTTCCAGCTGAGGTTCTTGTGGGTGAAGAGGTCCAAAGATAGGGTGTGACTCACCAAAAATGACAAAAGGAAATGAGCTGGTAGACTTAAAAATAAAAATTCACTAATTTTACTTTAGGCAGCAACAACATCCTAAAATTTAAGATTGGTTTGCTAAGCTTGCTGAAAAACAACATGCTTGAAAACTAACTTTAATGTTATACTTGGCAAATAACATCATTTCTTTTCTGTGGTGCAGACCTTTTCCCCTCACCATGACAAAAATGCAAACAAAAACACACACCACAAAATTATCCATTAAAATTCTTTAAGGAACTATTTTAGCTGCCATTCTTCTGATTTAAGTAAAGTTTGCTTCATAATGCAAAGATAGTTACACCTTAGAAAGACATATTTAAAAGTTTACATGTTAAGTAGCTATACATGTCAGGAAATCTGGCTGCCTTGATAAAAAAATAAAGAGTGAGACAGACAACCAAATTAAAAGTTAAATGCTATTTTAAAAAAAGGATTGGTATACATAAATATTAAGGATATTATGTGCTTTATAGGAAAAAACTATATCTAATGTAAGTTAGTTTATATGAAGCTTCTTATAAAGAGTTTTCTGTTGTTTCTTTAGCCTGTGATGATGTTCATGATCCCTCATCTTCTGTCTCCCTCTTATCTGGGCAATTTTCCCAACCTTTCCTCCTTCCCTCCCTGTTCAGGAGACGATGTGACTTTCTCAGGTCCATAGACATGCTCTCTGTAACTCATCACTTCCAAAGTCTTGTTTCTTTAATTATTCCCTCTTTCTACTTCTATCTTCAACCGATCTTACTTACGAAGCAATGTCTCCTCAACTTCTACCAACAAACAGATCCTTTCTCTCCCCTTTAGC
>NW_007728515.1:112763-125629 GCF_000696425.1 Galeopterus variegatus | reverse complement strand
CTTTAGCCTGTGATGATGTTCATGATCCCTCATCTTCTGTCTCCCTCTTATCTGGGCAATTTGCCCAACCTTTCCTCCTTCCCTCCCTGTTCAGGAGACGATGTGACTTTCTCAGGTCCATAGACATGCTCTCTGTAACTCATCACTTCTAAAGTCTTGTTTCTTTAATTATTCCCTCTTTCTACTTCTATCTTCAACCGATCTTACTTACGAAGCAATGTCTCCTCAACTTCTACCAACAAACAGATCCTTTCTCTCCCCTTTAGCTACCATTATCTTCACAGCTGGGACTGAGGAGGCTGTCACAATGTGAAGCAGCTGCAGAAGGAGACCAGTCTCTCACCTCTGCCTCACAGTCTACACAGCCTCTTTCACATCTATACTGTGTTCTGCATGTCTCACCTTTTCCCTTTTGGCTAACAACTGGCAGATGCCTTCAATATTCCTCAGTCAAAATTCTGAAGGAATTGAATCTAATTGGCTCAGCAAATTCTCTCTCCTCAATCCTCTTTTCTTCAGCAATCTCAATGAGTTACTCAAGATAAAACCTAAAAGGCTTCTTGGACTTCTCTCTCTCCTGCAAGAAGTACTGTCATCTTTACCTCCTCTATAATTCTAATCTCCTCCTCCATTCCCACAGTCAACACCTTTGCTCAGACCTGTCACCTCTCTTCTGGACTACTGCAAACCTGACTACATAGCTTCCAGAGGAGACTGGAGAGTCTTACATACCCCTACCTCACCTAGAGTAATATATTCCTAAAATGCAAATCTGATCATATCACTCCTTCACGTTAAAATATTGATATAGATGGTTACATCTGGGTTCTGAGAATAGGGAAGATTTACAACTTTAAAGAAATTTTTTTAATAGTCTGTTTCCTAATTTTTCCACAGTGTATATAAGTATCATTTTTGTGTAACAAGGAAATAATAAAAGTTAAGACATTCCACTCAAGATCATCTTTTTTTTTTTTCTTATTGGTGGATGGCTGGTATAGGGAGCAAACCCTAGACCTTGGTGTTATCAGGACCACACTCTAATCAACTGAGCTAACCAGAGAGCCCAAGTATCATCTCCTTTGCCCCCTCCTCTAGGCCTACAAAGTACCTTAGAGGTAAGAGTCCGAGACTAATGATCTGTAGGCAAGACTAATGATCTCTTCCTATAGAAGGAGTTGCATTCCTTCAAAGCTCCAGGAAAACCAGCTATGGCCTAGTGCTGAATAAAATCAGTCATGGTCAGCTGCAAAATTTGGATCCAAGCTCTCTGATCAAGCCAGGGAAGGCAATGATGTACTACATAAACATACAAGGAGTCCTCAAAACGTTCATGGAAAATGTGTATTATGAAAAACTATGTGTGGATTTTAATGTTCTTTTGCACCAAAATAAATTTGTACTAACTTGTTATAACATGTCTGAACAAGATCTAGTTTGAGGCACTAAGAAGAAGAAGACATCACTTTGAAAAGAGGCCCTATCAGAGCAACATGAATTCTGCTAAAATTAAAGCAAGAACAAACATCAAATTTATGGTGAAGCTTCAGTGGAAAAATGGTGAAATCATTAATGATTTACAAAAACTTCATGGGGACAATGCCCCAAAGAAATCAGCAGTTTACAAATGAATAACTCATTTTAAGAATGGTAAGATGATGTTGAAAATGAAGCCTGCAGTGGCAGACCATCCACATCAATTTGCAGGGAAAAAATTTAATCTTGTTCATGCCCTAATAGAAGATGACCAATAATTAACAGCAGAAATAACAGCCAACACCATGGACAATTGGTTCAGCTTACACAATTCTGATTGAAATACTAACTTTAAGCAAACTTTCTGCTTAGATAGGTACCCAAACTGCTGCACACAGATTAGCTGCAGATAAGATCTGAGCTTTCAATGGAAATTTTTAACAAGTGGGATCAAGATCTGGAAGTATTTCTTCAAAGAACTGTAACAGGAGAGGAAACATGGCTTTACCAGTACAATCCTGAAGACAAAGCCTAATCAAGGCAATAGCTATTGTACCAGAGGTAGAGTGGTCCAGTCAAAGCAGAAGCAGGGCAGTCAAGAGCAAAGGTCATGGCAACAGTTTTTTGGGATGCTCAAGGCATTTTGCTTGTTGACTTTCTGGAGGGCCAAAGAATGATAACAACTGCTTATTATGAGAGTGTTTCCAGAATATTAGCCAAAGCTTTAGCAGAAAAATGCCTGGGAAAGCTTCACCAGAGAGTTATTCTCCATCAAGACAATGTTCCTGCTCATTCCTCTCATCCAACAAGGGCAATTTTGTGAGACTGTAGATTGGAAATCACTAGGCATCTACCTTATAGTCCTGATTTGGTTCCTTCTGACTTCTTTTATTTTGTAATCTTGAAACATCTTTAAAGAGCACCCATTTTTCTTCATAATGTAAAAAAGACTGAATTGACATGGCTAAATTCCTAGGACCCTGAGTTCTTTAGGAACGGGCTAAGTGGCTGTTACCATCACTTACAAAAGTGTCTTGAACTTGAGGGAGCTTATTTGGAGGAAAAAACTTTTATTTTTTATTTTCATCTTTTAATTCCATTTTTTCCATGAACTTGTTGAAGTCCCCTTGTATACTACATGCACGATTATGTGCTTGTTGAATAAATGAGTACACAGAGCTGTGGCAATGGATCAAGGTCACAAAAGCCAGTAATTAGAAGGGTACCTGCACCTTTGTTCTTGCCATTTCAAATTTCTACAGCCTTTTCTTTAAAATCCACAACTTTTTATTTTAAAATTTCAAACCTACAGAAAAGTTGCAAGAAGAATACAATGATCACCCCTGTATCCCTCACTCAATATTGTTAACACTGTGCCTCATCTGCTTCATTCCATCTCTTCTCTCCTGTCTTCCTCCCTGCTCCTTCCATCTCCCTTCCTTCTCTCTATTTTAATTTTTTTGGCTGAACCACTTGAAAATTATTTGTAGACATTTTAATATTTTATCTCCTAAGTATAAGAGCATCCTCCTATACAATCACAATATAATTATCACACTTGGGAATTTTAACATTAAATATAATACTATTATCTAATAAAGTCCAAGTCCAAATTTCCTCAGTTGTTCCAATACAGCTGTTTGCCACAGCAATCCAGGATCAATCATGGATTATCCACCCATTTAGTTATATGCCACTTAGTCTGCATTAGTCTAGAACAGTTCTCCAGCCTTTTTTTGTCGTTCATAATACTAACATTTTTGAAGAATCTGAGGCAACTATTTTGGAAAATATTAAAACTTGGCTTTAAACAAAATGATTTAGGCTTTTTGTGCTTTACTAAGTACACAGGCTTTGCCTCTGGATTTCATTCTGGTATTCTGAATCTATTTATAACTGACATTGTTTAAAAAGCAAACAGAGAACTGTAGAATTGAAATCGGTTCAGAGATTACCCTCTCAAATCTCCTCTGATTATAGATGAGGAAACTGAAACCCAAAGAGTTTGGAAACTTGCTCAAAGTGAGGTTTAAAATGGAGATCTGACCTCCTTCTCCTCGGTGACCTTTCTACCACATTACACTGTCTTCAAGCCATCTTCTGGTAGGTGACAAGAGGCTTTCACATTACTTTTATACTGAGTATATGTTTAAAATGTTACTGTTAGATATTTCCAAATTTAAATGTTAAAAAGTCTATAACATTCTTTATAAATCAGCATTCATCTATCATTGCTTGAATAACTGTTTCAAATGCCAAACAACGTTTTCTGGGACAAGTCCACCTTAGTTAGTTCTGGCTCAGCAAAAACAAGGGGATACAAACAAAGGGATACAGACACAAGATCCACACAGGTTGTGTGAAATGGAAGGTTCGTGCTTTGCAGTCAGTTTGAGTTTCAATTCTTTGAGTTATTAATTCTGCAACCCTGTGCAAAGCATTAAATCTCCTTTAGATTCTTTTCCTTCATGTATAATACAGAAATAGTAATTATTGGAATATTACAGGTTGTTATGAGGAATAAATGAAATCGTTAAAGGAAATGATAAGCAAAGCACCCGACATGTTGCCTGCCACACAGGAACACTAGTTCCCTTCTCAGTTCTGCTCCTGCCTCCCGGAATTAGGTTACTTGGCCTCAGAGAATGGCTGGTAGTGAAAAGCTTATAGTTTAGTCCCTCCTGCAACACTAACAAAGTAAGAAAAAGGTGGTTTACTAATTAAACATGGTTTTTAGTTAAAGGAATTTTAACTACCTTTTACATAGTTATTAAAGATACATTGCCCTAAATGCAGGTACTTGCTTTTGAGAAATACACAGCTATAATACCAATTCTGCTAGTCAAACAAACAAATAAACAAACAAATGCATGCATGTTTATACTCAAGGGGGAAAACTAGAATGAAATATTCCAAAATGTTAATAGTAGATATCTTTAGGTGGTGGGAGTCAAAGAGATTTTGTCCCTTTTTGTATTTCCCAAAATTTCCACAATGAACATGTATTACTTTCATAATAAGAAAAAATGTTAAACTTATTTTTAAAAATAATAAAAAGGATTTTAATAATATTCACTTAGGAAGGAATTATATCCTAAAGTTGTATATAGTCAAAATACCCTTGAAATTACATTAGGAAGGCACTGTAATGTTGGAGTACAAAACAGTCTCTCAAGTCAGTAAATCTAACTCACACAGTTTTAATTCCATCTTCAAAACAAACGGCTGTTTCTTCATTTTTGGCACCAGATGGAAGTACTGGTAAGAGCCATATTGTATTAAAAAGATATGTATCTTTAAACTCAGAACCACACTTAATGCAGCAAGACGCTCATGTGGTAAGAAGCAAACTGGGCAAATAGCAAATACATGACTCTTTTTGCACACTTACAGAGGACGTGTTAATTGTGGGTGCAACTGGTCTGAAATATTTAAATCATTATTTTTTTTTCTCTTTTTTTCCTGCCAAGTGTGCACAGCTGAATTTGTAAATGTTAGTTAAATATATGTATAATGTGATTCCACCATAATTTCTCTTTTTTTGAAGACAGAAGAGACATGGTTGAACTTTTGCAATATTGGCAGTATACCTGCAATCAACATAGGCAAGAAAGGGGGAGCCCTTACTCAAAACTGATACACAGCCACTTTATTTGGGGGAAGCTGGTTCAATGGTTAAAATACTACAGTTCTTCTTTACTGATTGGTAAGTAGCTGCTGTCTGAGCCCCTTGAGGTACCCTACTACCTTGGACCATCTAGGACCTCCTATATCTAGTGACTAAAACGGTAACAGCATACCCTACTCTAGCACTGTCCATCTGATTGTTAATATTTCAAATACCACAGCATTTCCACCTACATCTCTCTATCCATTCCTAGGTACTGCTGGTCACTGACTACCACAGTTATTCCAGCACTTTCATTTTATATTTCCAAAGATACCTAAATTTACAGAACATCCTTGTATGTATGTGTTTGTATGTCTGTGCACATGTGCATTTGTGTGTGTGCATGCACACATGTGTATGTTTAAGAGAAGTAAATGAACATAGTGTAATCTTATTTCTTAGAAAATAAAGAATTTTATCGTGTGTCTTATTATTTCAGAATCTCAAATCAGAGGTAAGATTCTGATTTATCATGGATTCTGTTCTTAATCCTGACCAATCCAAAAACAATTTCATCCTCTCACTGCCTGATGAATTCTCTAACCTATTTAAAGCATATCAATTTCCCTGCCTCCCAAGACAGAAAGCTAATTCCTGATGCTAACAAGAGCAGAATATCCATAAATAAAATGTATAGCACTTTCAAAATACATCTATAGTAGCCTATAAATGTCATCTATGATATGAAATGTCAATGTTTACTATTTATTATTTAAGTCCATTTATTATTTAAATCAAAATGACTTATTATGAAAGAAATTTATTTTTATCTACAAGGAATGAAAAATAATTCTTTAGCTAAACAGAAGCTCAGGAGAAAGACAACTAGATAACAGAAAAATCAAGAAAACAGTATAATTAGTTTTTAAAATAAACAAATCATTTAAAAAAACTTTACAGCAATAGTGATTTTAATGTCAGACAATACAGCATTCTATGACTGTTTAAAATGACTCTTCTAGGAGCTAGATTGTCAGCAGATATGGTAGTTATAATGACATGTTGGTAATTATATATGTCTTTATTATTGTTGCTGTTGCTGCTTTACTTAGCATAAGATTTACTTGTAGATATTTTTCTCTCTTTTTAGAACAATCTCCCAAAGCTAAAAATGTTAAAAAGTTAAAATTTCTTAAATATCCAAGTATAAATGTAACTCACTCATTATACATGATAATTTCCAGAATCTTGAAAAAGAAAATAGTACAAGATGTATTTATTTCATGTAACTCATCATAAAATATAGAAAAAGAATTTCCATACCTGCATAGGTCCAGGAATGCAAGACAGAACTCTCTCTATGTTTTCGGAAGTCACATCAACATCATTCACAGCAACAAGGACATCACCTAAAAACAGAATAATAATAAAAGATAGTTGTGTGAATATCCAAAAATCAAAAAGATCTAGAATTAGAAAATTAAAAGCATCTATTCTAACCTCCTCAGAGTACAACGGAAAATGTGGTAAAGACATTCAGGGCCTCATTCAAGGTTATACAGCTCATTAGAGGCAGAGCTACTCTTCTTAATCTGTAATACTGCCCAACATTGCACCATAACAAAATACAAACTATGAATATTTAAAGAGATGAATACTCCTATTCTTTACAGAGGAGAGAGAATTATGTAAACCCAAAGGACAAATGGAAAATTTGCAGAACAAACCAAGTACTGCACTTAACAAAATTGAATCTAATCGCTTAGACCCACAGTAAAAAAATTCAGCTGCAACTTTAATCCATGTGGTACATCATAACTTAATAAGCTGTGGTATTCATTGTTATTATTGATCTGTGTCTACACATAGTTCTTTGCTACAGAGGTTCCAACAATATTAAAATACACAGCATGTTTTGGTAAAATCTCCTTTCCCATGGCTTTTCTTTAAATGTGTATATTTATCAAATTTGACAATAAAATGAAGATCAGTGTTAAAATGGAAATTTAATTTTAGAACATAATTAAAGATAATATCAAAACACCAGTGAGATATATTAATAGAAATAAAGACATATCAAGGTTATTTTTCTTTTTTCTTTTTTTTTTTTTTTGTCTTTTTCCGTGTCCGGCAACGGATCGCAACCCTCAGTGTCACCCCCGTACCGGACCGGGACCGGCAACGGGATCGCAACCCTCGGTGTTGCCCCCGCGCCTCGCTCAGCCAGTGAGCGGGAACCGGTCTGTATGTGGGATCCGAACCCTCGGCGGGAGCGCCTCCGCGCTTCCCAAGCGGCGCACTAGCGCAGTGCGCCACCGGGCCGGCCCCAAGGTTATTTTTCTCATCATTCCTAAATATATCATTAGGAAATCGATCAAATACTTCATATTCATTCATTCAACAAATGTTTACTGAGTACCTACTGTGTTCCAGGCACTGTTCTAAGCACTGCAGGCACAGAATCAAACAAAATGGATAAAATCACTATCTTCATAGAGCTTAATATTCTTTGGGGAAGACAGATAATAAACATGTACATATGTAAAACAGTGTTGGTAGACAATTCTCTATGGATGTCTCATGTTTCTGTACATCTTGCAAGCCAAGGCACTGAGAATCTTTGTTCTGAATCATCTTTTCAAGGATGTTTGTATAGTGAACAGCCTTTGGTGACAGAGATAGTTATGTCCTTCCGGTACAAAGGTCAAGTTTGTTTACTGTACAGTATAATAAGAGCAATGTCTTATTATTAATAATTGTTTGTTATAAAAGATTGGTGTTCCCTAAGTTCAGTGTCATCTCTTTTAATGCAAATCACTGCTAGGTGCCCCTTGACCCTCTTCAGGTTTGGGGAAGAGAGAGAAATAGTGATACTTTAGGTATCTTTATACACTATATACCTCTATACTCTATGATATGGGGCAGGAGCTAAGTGCACGGTGAGCAGGAGGGGTTTCTTAGGTCATCCTACGTAGGCTTAAAAAGACCTCAGTAGGTTTAGATGCTCAAGGGATGCTACTCAGTTGAGAGTTCTGTGAGCGTGGGCACCGAGTCATGATGACGATAAACTACTGCAGCACTCTGGGCAACCTGGGAACTTTTCCTACAAGGAAAAACTTGTGGACTAAAATAAACTTCCAACTTCAATTCCACTTGGAAAAAAAGCGACATGCTCCTCTAATTCCTCTTAAATAAGAGATTAAACAAGACTACTACATCAAACTATTTGTAGGTGTAATGACAGCAAACATACAAAAGGAATGATGAATACAAAATACAAGCATCGATGTAAAACAAAGCTATTTTTGAACCATTCTAATAATGGGTTCTGTTGTCTGTAGTTTATGTTAGCCTCAGAGTGAAACCATTTTAAATTTGTTACTTTAAACTGAAATTCCATTGGATGAGGTCTCAAATGAATTTTTTCTCCAAACCCTAATGAATACGTTTCTATAGCTGAGTGTTACAGGGAATATCACCTGAAAGAATCATCTAACAAACCTCTAAAAGTAGGAGACATGTATCATCATAAAAATATCAACATATTTATCCATTTAGTTTAAAAAATATTAAAAGTCCTTCAGTAAACATTTTTATGCACATAGTTTTTCCTTCTTTTAATCTGGGTCAGCAAACTTTTTCTGATAAAGGCCAGATAGTAAATATTTTAGGCTCTGCTGGCCATATGGTCTTTGTCGCAACTACTCAACTCTGCTTGTTATAGCTTGAAAGCAGCCATACGCAATAAATAAATGCGGCTGTTTTCCAATGAGATTTTATTTATGGACACAGATGATTGGATTTCATATACTTTTCATATGTCATAAAATATTATTTTAATTTTTTTTAAACAGACAGTACAAAAACGGGTGGTGGGCCTGATTTGACCTGCAGTGATTTGCTGATCTGTTTTAGATTATATTTTAGGATAAGTGTCTCAGAATGGATTGACTGTGTTAAACTGTTGTTGGTTAATACTTTCTTCCAAATTACATTTCGAAAGGATTAGATAATTTCTTTTTCCCTTTTTGCTTCAAGGAAAAATCCTTTGGTACATTCCCCCACCTAATAAAGTGAGCAACACAGCAAGTAAAAGAGCCCTTGAATGGAAATCAGAATGGCTCCCAGCTTTATCACCGACTGGCCATCTCTTCTTGGGTAAATCTTGTAATACCTTTGATGCTCAACTGTAGAAGGAAGTAATTGCACCAGAAGCTCTCTAAAAAGCCTAAAATTCTGTCTTTCCAATGAACTCACTTCCATTTATATGAAGTTCAAGAACAGGCAAAATCAACTCTGTTAGAAGACTTCTGACTTGTAAGATTGCCTGGGGGGCTGGGGGCAGCAGAAATCGACTGTGAGGAAGTACTAGAGTCTTCCAGGTACTGAAAATGTTCAAAATCTTGACCTGGGTAGTAGTTACACAGGTGTATATATATATATGTCAAAATCATTGACTGTTCACTTAAGATTTGTATACATTATAAATGGATGTTATACCTCAATTTAAAAGATTTTTAAAAAGTAAATAAAAACCTTTAAAAAATTTAAAAGAGAAACTTAACACCACAACTGTGTCATAGAAAACATCTAGTCAGTCAGTGATCATAGGTGAAAACATTAGAAGTTACACAAAAGGAGCTTAAAATAAAAACTATTTCATTCTTTATCAGGAACAGTCTGCAGGAGTATTGTGTCTAGAACATTAATATGTGATTTCTCTAATTCTATCCCTTCCAATCCTTAAAAAACACCTAGTTAAAATGACCAAAAATGAGTAATCTTGAAGAAAAAATAATCACCGAGCTAACACACAGCTTCCGTGATGTACATAATAAAGGGATTTCCACTTGATCTGGTCTGGGGACGGGAGTTGGCTACAGGGTAGCCCAGAAGCTCTCAGCCAACTATCAAACTTTAAGAAAATCTTAGAAATAGAAATATAAAAAAATAATGATGCAAGTCTTTGGCAGCAGGAAGAGCAAAAAGGACACGAAAATTCCCATGATCCCAGCAAATGAGAATTAGAATAGAATAGAGTTCTGCTGTCTTGAAAGGAAAGAAGGAAAAGAGTCACCAGTCTCACTGTGCTGGCCAGGCACTTTAGTCAAAGGAGGATCATTCTTCAGCTAGACAATGGCAGAAGTCACCCCTAGGAAATATATTACTAGGACTAAGTTTTTATGACCCTCCTGCCTACAGGGTTCCCTCACAGTTCAACCACAGACATGGTGTGAAACGTAACTATGAAAAAAAGAAGTGAGAAATTCACATCGCAGAAGCACCTTGTGGAATTAGCTAAACCCATGATGACATTAAGTTAGTCCATTGTTTATTTCTAAAATATATATTTTAAAAATATGGAACATAATCATAAAATAAAATAGAAAAATTTGAAAAAGTAGAGAAAATAATCACCCATAATGCCATGTCTGGCTCTGGCTAAGCTACAGCTAAGGCCTGGAATCCTCACAGTGCCAACTGTCTAGTTCTTAATCCTGTTCATGATGCCAGTTGTAATGCTTGGTGACCACACTAGTTGTCGTGGCTCTTTTACCTGACGGTAATCCTGCACTGACTGGGCTGACGGTTGAGTTAGGGCTGGGTCTGGAGCTCCCAGATGCCTCAAGCCCATTCACAGACTGGGTCACCAGACCCCTTTATACAGTTACCTATAAACTAGGTAACTGGCCACATGGTCCTTGGAAGCTGCAGGTCTGGAAAAACATGGCCACACAGGGCAGGCACCCGAGGCAGTAAAACACCAGCAAAAGTGGTGCCACAGTGCAGGCGCGCTTACTACACCCACACACACAATGTTTACCGAATGACCCTGAACTGGTCCGAGGCGAGGGGAGCCTGACCAAATTGTTCCATTTTACCAACATGCCCCCACATTAACTCGACACTATAGCAGTTGGCTGTATTTATATTTATTTCTGATTGTTTTCTCTGTATGTATTCTTTTTACTTGGTTTATTCATTTATTCAATATATGTTTTTTTGAGGGCTTATTATGAGAAAAGAATTTTGCTGCGCACCCAGGACAAAATAATTATTTTATTCTGAATTTTTTTTTACTAGTAAATCAAAGTTTTTTCCATTATAAAGTTGAAATCACAAGCCCATTTTTTCTAACTTTTTATTGCTATTTTTAATTTTAATTTTAAAATTTATTTTTGCTATTTAATACACGTAAAAAAAGTGCACAAGTTGTAAGAGTAGGGTACAATGAATTAACACAAAGTTAACATACCCATGCAACCACACTCAGGTCAAAAAGTAGCATCCTCGAAGTCTACCTGCACCCTCTCCCAATTCCTATTGGTCACGCTCCCTAAAGGTAAAAACTATTCCGGCTTCTATCATCTTAGATTTGTTCTGCTACTTTGTGCCTGGCTTTGGTTAATGTTATGTCTGTGAGAAACATCCATGTTGCTGCATTTAGCTATAATTTATTTTTATTGCTATATAGCATTCCATTGTGCAATTATTTCACAAATTATATATCCATTCATCTGTTGGACTGAAATCACTTGGGTTGTTTCCAATTTTACCTATTATAAATAATACCACTAGGAACATTCAAGTAAATGTCTTTTATTGTACTTATATTCACATCTAGAAGTAAAACTGCTAAATCATAGGGAATATATATGTTCAGCTTTAGTAGACACTACTGAAAGAGTTTTCCAAAGTGAGTTCTCAACTGTAGTATATTAGAGCTCCTGTTTTTCCACATCCTCTCTACCACTTGTTATTATCAATAATTTTAATTTTAGCAGCTATAGGGTCTGTGTAGTGGTTTTAATTTGTATTTCTCTGATGAATAATGACGTTGAAAACTCTTTCATAAATTTATTGGCCACTTGGACATTCTTTTTTGTAAGGTACTTGTTTGGGTTTCCTGTCTATTATTTAATTAGGTTTCCTATATTTTTTATTATTGATTTGCTGTTCTTTTTACAAAAGCCACTTATCAATTTTAGGAGGTCTGCCTTTGGACTCTTACAATAGTGTCTTTTTGATGAACTCAAGTTCTTAATTTTAATGCATACCAATTTATTAATATTTTGTTTTGTGATTAGTGCAGTTTAATAAATATTTCCTAGATCTTGAAGATATTTCCCATATTATCTTCTAAAAATTTTATTCTTTTATCTTTCATTTTTAGATGTACAATATACTTAAAATTGATTTTTATGTATGGTGTGATAAAAAGGTCAAATTTCTCCTTTTATTCCTGTACAGATACTTTTTGAGATCTCCACAGTTCATATATATTGCTCCCTTACCTGTAAGCTCTCTGGTGTGAGCATGAGTCATAGATACATATATGTGTGTGGGTATGTTTGCTTGGAGGAAAATATGGATATAGTGCTTGGCACACAGTAGGCATTCAATATATGTTTGTTGAATGAATGAATGACATTTATTTGGAGGGGCTGATCCCATTCTATAATCTTTTTTTTTTTTTCCCATTACATTTTTATTTTGTCAATATACAATGTATTAGATTATTATGGCCCATCACTGACACCTCCCTCCCTCCTCCCTCTCTCCCCTCCCACCCAAGAATGTCCTTTCCATTTGCTTGTTGGAACAATTTCAAAAAAGTATAGTTGTTATATCTTCACCCCCCCCCAAGGTTTTTTTCTTTTGTGTGTGTGTGTATGTATGTGTGTGAATTTATTTATTTATTTTTAGCTCCCACAAATCAGTGAGAACATGAGGTATTTCTTTTTCTCTGCCTGACTCGTTTCACTCAATATTATTCTCT
>NW_007728515.1:111705-112332 GCF_000696425.1 Galeopterus variegatus | reverse complement strand
TCCATCAGCCTAAGACCACCATTGATAGCCTCTACTCTGACAAAATTAGGTTTATTGCCTCGCTTCAATGACGGACACCGAACAGCATAAAAAACTTCATGGGTTCTCCCCAAATGAAGGAAAAGACAGATTTATTACAATATTTGGAGGAATGGTGGAGTTTCGATGACATGTAAATAAAGCAGTGCTTTTGACAGGTGAACAGAGGGACTATTTAAACGGATCAACATCAGGTCTGGGCTGCAGTGTAATCTCTGTCCTTTTTCCTGGTGAGCTGCAAAGCTGAGATAGTTACGGAATGCTGTGCCCAGAAATCCCTTATCTTAATCTCTGCACCTGAGTTAGAAATCACTGTTGCTACTCTGAGTCAAAAGGAATTTAGTAACTCCAGGCAAGAGTGGGATGTTTCATTCTTATTTACATAATGTCAAACATCAAAGTATCTGACAGCAAACAAGGTTGCTCAGTAAGGAGGAAAACACCACTCACTCATGAAAGGGCATCCACGTGCTACTCTCAGTTGGAGCGTATCCTGTTAACTTTGCATCTGGTTTTATCACGGTCTTTTATTCCAGCCCCATGTATGACAGGGCCTATTTTTACAGTCCAAGCTACTTTCTTGGACTT
>NW_007728515.1:106240-111175 GCF_000696425.1 Galeopterus variegatus | reverse complement strand
TTATTCCAGCCCCATGTATGACAGGGCCTATTTTTACAGTCCAAGCTACTTTCTTGGACTTTCTACTTACTTTTTAACTTTCTCACAAGAAATACAGGGGTATACAATTTTCAGTGGGTATTTACGGATATTATATAATTTTTTTTTAACTACTGCCTACTGTTGGACTTCCTCCACTCCATGGATAATATCTTTATAAGTGGAATTATTACATCAAAGTTATATATTTTGCAACTTTTTAATTTAAGACCACTTTAGGCTTACATAAAAGTTACACAATAATACAGAGAATTCTGCATACACTTCATCCTGCTATTCTTATGTTAATAACTCACATAAGCATAGAATAGTTATCTATTTTAAATTTTAATTTTACTACATGTATTAAAATTAGTTAGCATCTTATGTTTAAACATTATGTTTCTTTAAAACCACAGTTTAACCGCAGGAACCTACGTTAAGTTATAGTAACCAAAGAAAAGATAACGAAAAGAAAATTTGAAAGGAAATTCCAATCAAACGCTGAGATATTCCATAATAGCTAAAGTTGACAGTTAGTGAAATTTTTCTCTAAAAATTATTAAACTAAATAAGTTTATCATTCTAATTCTGAAATGTGTAAGAAGATACCAAATCCATCAGCAAACTGAGCAAATACATAAACCTTTAATCCAATTGTTAAAACATAACGCTATTTTGAGAAAAGAAAGGGAATAGATATCCATATTTCTGTATTTCAACAAAGTTTCAATATGTAAAATTAATCTTATTCACAGTTTGACCAATTATATTGATTACTGGCAACAGTAATACGTTTGGTGGTAGTAATGCCTATAAATTAATGTTCAAAGTTCACAAGTTTAAACCTTCCCCTTCAAAAAATAAAAATAAAAATATCACTAATGGAAAAAAAATTACTTACAAAATAAATTAATACATTTAAAAAGCATATTTTATTGGGAAACAGTTATTCATATTGTGCTTGAAATATACTTAATGAATGAATGAAGCTAAAGAGTAGTTCTCTAGAATTACATAATTAAAGATACAGTACGTGTACATTATATTTTCTGGCAAATTCAGTGTTTATAAATTTAGGCTTTAAGGCTGTGGACATGTCTGCTTGACCTCAAATCATGGTGATTTGTGTGTGTTAATGGTTTTGATTTTTGCAATGTAATAGAAGGCAGTCTGTGAAAACCAGGGTGTAGCTAAAAGCAGAAGCTGTCTTCTATCTTACTTAATCTTATTTAAAGAGTTTGTCCCATGTGCTCTAATAGGATTGAATCCCATTTAAGTCAATATTTTAATAAAATTTGAATTAATTTTTAAATTGAAATGGAACACATACAAGGTTTTTCTAGGAGCTCCATTAGCACTTTATTTATTAATACTAATTCAGCACTGCTCTGCTTGAGGAACAGGTAGTCAAACACTCCCAGAAATCAGGTTTCAATTTTCCTCCTTGAATTTCTTTTCTGAGATTTGGTGAAGTATTTTAAACTATTTTATTGTTTAATGTCAAAAACAATAGTTTCAACTTCTGAAAGCTTTCACTCAGATATTTTGCAAGAACCTCTAGCACATTTCAGTAGAAATGGCAGGTAAATTAGAGATGTCTTTTAAGTGAGCAACATTATTTTTTTATTGCATAAAATTTTGTAAGTTAATTATAATATATTAAAAATACATTTAAACCAATATAGCCAAATACTGTCCCAGATAAAGGTAAAGCTCATGTACACCCAAGTCTCATGCTCTACTTGAAAATGCAATACAGTGAGTGTTGTTACTGGGAGAGATGCCGTTCTGGATTCTTACTCTGAGTAGGACTGAGTGAGGCTCAACATGCATACAGTTTTAAAGGCTTTGCACTGTCTGTGTCTTCCGAATATATGACAAAGAAGGAAACTGAGATATTCTTTCCTGTTTAAAGACTTGGATATAAGTAGTTTGGAAAGAAATGTGTCGTGTTTCTTCTCAGGAACTGGTTAAATATATAGTCACTTTTATGGCATAAAAATCACTAGAAAGTATAAGTATGGAAAGAACCATTTGAACTTTACATTTGGAATTTTGTCATATATACTCTATGTACTTTTTCACTTCAGATTTTCTATATATGAGTATTGCATAAAGTTTTGCCAAAGCATGGCTCATGTGAGAATACTATATGCACTAATGTTATAGCCCCAAGTACAGCAAGGTTTAATAATCATACATGATTTTTCCACTGGAGATAATCAGTTCACTTTTTATCCTGCATTAACTATTTCTTACTGACTTTTTAACTTATTTTCTGAGCATAAGTATGTGAGGTCCTATCTGGTTGGTTGTGGAGGCTTTAGATGGATCTGGGAATCATTGTGCAATGAGTGGAAACAAGATTCTAGCCAGGCAGACTGTGTTTGAAACATATTTTCTGGTTTTTCATTAATTCTACAAATATATGTTGACTCTGGCTCTCCTGGAGTCCTTCTCAGTTGAGCCTTCTGCTAGGTGTTCCTTGTGTGATTCTGGACAAACTACTCAAACGCTTTACAACATAATCTCCTCATTGTGTATACGAGGAAAACAATTCCCCTTCAGACTGTAGTGAGGCTCAAATAAAATGAAAGGAGACAGCATGTGAATTAGTCCATTTCCTGTTGCTTATCACAGAATACCTGAAACTGGGTAATTTATAAAGAAATGAAATTTATTTCTTACAGTTTTGGAGGCTGAGAAGTCCACAGTCCAGGGGTTACATCTGGTGAGGGCTTTCTACTGGTTAGTAATGCAGGGTGTCACATGGCAAGGAGTGGCATGAGCAAGAGAGAGAGCTAATCTTCTTACTTGCCCTCCTTATAAAGCCATCAGAACCACACCCATTACAATCCATTCATGAGGCACAGTCCTCACAATTTAATCACCTTTTAAAAGCCACACGTTTCAAACACCATTATTGGATTTCCCATCCACTTAACACTGTTATGATAGAGATCAAGTTTCCAATACATGCACTTGTGTGTGTGGGGGGGGAACATATTTAACACATAGCAGTGGGTTTCTCCTCANCTGGCAGCACAGCGCACACTTCTCAAGCTCACTCTGTCTTCTGGCACGCCCACTCCAGACCCGTCGCCATCTTGCTCCTCTGCATTCTATAATCTTTAGGGGAAACTGTAGGCATCAGTTTGCCTTTTGTTAACAGTCAGTGAGGAGGTACACAAGAAAGGCCAAAAAGTTAGAACCCTTAAAGGATGAACAGTAGGAATACCATGAGAGAAGCTTTCTGCCTCCCTATGACTCATTCTCTTTCCTCCCATACAGTAAAAAGACCAGGCCTAGGGGTTATGCTTATTCCTAGAAAATTCAGCAAACTGGAGTGAGGATCAGGGGAAAGAAAATATAGAATAGGAGGCTTGGGCCATCACCATCTCTACACTAGGTTTCAAGAGAAAAGGGTAAAAAGGATTTTATTTATTTAGTATTTTAATTTTTATTGGAAGATAATTGGCTATATATATTTGTGGGGTACATAACTGAATATTAATACATGTGTACAATATGTGGTGATCGAATCAGGATTAGTATACTCATGTTTACAAAACATAGTCTTTGTGACCCTTAACTGATTTCTTCCTAACCCCCCCCCTCACCTCTAACAACCACAGTTCTGTTCTCTCTTTTTGTTTGAAAGCTCAATGTATTATTGTGATTGTTTGTTTCTTTCTCTCTTTTTTTCTTTTCTTTATTTTAGCTCCCACCTATGAGTGAGGACATGCAGTATTTCCCTTTCTGTGCCTCTGTTATATCACTTAACATAATTTTTTCTAAGTTCATCCATGTTGCTGCGAATGGCAGAATTTCATTCTTTTTTATGGCAGAGTAGTGAAGGAATGGAAATCGTCATGTTGACGGGATACCTGCACTCCCATGTTTACTGATGTCCATCAACAGATGACTGGATGAGGAAAATGTGGTAAAAAGGATTTTAGAGATTTGTCTATAACCCAGTCCAAATAGGCATTCATAGCTGAGGCTCTAGCTAAGCAGAAAGAGAATGCATTAGCTAGAGTTTCCCATCATATGGGATCCTAAAATTACAGTGGTCAGCAAACAACCAGGCAGGGTTTCATAAGCAGGAAATCCTGGTTCCTTTTACAGAACTAAAAGAATAAACCTTAGAGATATTTTAGTTCAGTCCTATCACTTTACAAGAAAGTAAGTTGAGGACCTAACAGAATGCAAGTAATCATTAGCTTCTGTTCCAGTTATCTATTGCTGCCTAACAAATCATTCAAAACATTTAGTGGCTTAAAACAACAACAATCATTTATTCTCTCTCCCCATTCTGGGGTTAACTGGGCTCAGCTGAGGTTCTCATTTAGGGTTTCTCATGCAGTTACATCCAGACGGTGGTTGGGGCTGGAGTCATCTCACAGGCTTCTTCACTCATGTCTGGTGGCTGGGGCCTCAGCTCAGCTGGGCTATCAGCCAGGTCACTACCCATGGCCTCTCCATGTGGCCTGGCCTCCTTCACAGAATAGCAACTGGGCTCCAAGAACAAGCATTCACAAAAGAACCAGGCAAAGGCCGCATTACCTTTTATGATCCAATCTCCTAAGTCGCACAGCACCATTTAAACTGTAGTCACAGGCCCCCACCCAGATGCAAGAACACAGATTGTAACTCTCTATGGGAGGAGTGTCAACGTTACATTGTAAGAAGAGAACATGGAGATCTTGTTGCGACCATTTTGGAATACACGCTTTGCTACGAATGCATAATTCCATAGCATCCACCCTGCAAACCCCTATTATGACACTTATCACACAGTGTGAAACTGTTTGCCTATTTGTGACCCATCTCTTGCACTATAGTATGAGCTCCTTTCAGTGGAATAGTTGGATGATCAGAGTAATCTCTGTATTACTTTCTTTCCTGGCACTC
>NW_007728515.1:89439-106116 GCF_000696425.1 Galeopterus variegatus | reverse complement strand
CTTTCAGTGGAATAGTTGGATGATCAGAGTAATCTCTGTATTACTTTCTTTCCTGGCACTCAGCAGATGCTAAAAAAAAAAAAATGTGCTGAACAAACAAATGAAATTCAGACCTAAAGTCAAAAATATTTAGAAATGTTTCTAAAGTACAAGTCCCCTATTATGACACTTATCACACAGTGTGAAACTGTTTGCCTATTTGTGACCCATCTCTTGCACTATAGTATGAGCTCCTTTCAGTGGAATAGTTGGATGATCAGAGTAATCTCTGTATTACTTTCTTTCCTGGCACTCGGCAGATGCTAAAAAAAAAAAATGTGCTGAACAAACAAATGAAATTCAGACCTAAAGTCAAAAATATTTAGAAATGTTTCTAAAGTACAAGGGTACTTCAAAAAGTTCATGAAAGATTCAAATTATCTTTCAATTTTATTCTTCCATGAACTTTTTGAAATACCCAGGTATATAAAAGTTCCTCTATCTAAATCCCTTAAACTGGGTCAACTTACAAGATTGTCAGCTTTTAGAACTGTTGTAACTTCTTTTACTAATAATACATCCCCACATTTGACTAAATTATCTTTAACTAAGTAATAAGATTGCTATTAACTCAGATATAATATCCAACAGCTTAAAATTTATCAGCAACACAAAATGCCTTGTCAGCTTTTAGAACTGTTGTAACTTCTTTTACTAATAATACATCCCCACATTTGACTAATTTATCTTTAACTAAGTAATAAGATTGCTATTAACTCAGATATAATATCCAACAGCTTAAAATTTATCAGCAACACAAAATGCCCATTTATATTCAGAATAACTTGTGGATTCAATTTTCCCCCTCAAAATTAGTGGTATGTTTTATGACAAGCATCCTTAAAAGGAAACTTATATATACCACCACTGTTGCTAAATATGCCAAATGAAACAGTTGAAAACCACTCCAAGAACTTAGTGTACTCAAGTGCAAACGTACAATTTTGAAGTATTTTTATTCATAAATTATATATTTGGTATTATGTTATTTTATATAGCCATTCAAACCTAAATTATCACTGTACAATCAACATATTTTTTTCTTGTCAGCAAATATAACCAACATAAAATCAAATTATACAATTCAAAACTTGAAAATTACTTAAGCTATTCCCTAGCCTGAACAAAGCACAAAGTATATTCAATACTCTAAAGTGCTTACTTTAAGAACACTGTGCCTTGTGGTATAGGATTTATAACAATTTCATTAGTCAAATATCATTATCAGTTCTTAGTCTGTGTAGACTCTGTATATAATTCTGTTTTTATCACAGAATTATCCCTTATAAGACATCATGATTAGTTATGTAACTCTGCAAACAAGGACTGACATTCACCAGGAACACTTACCAATTATTATCTGACCACTCTTCATGGCAGATCCTCCAGGCAGCAGGCCATGGACCACAAGCTTCTCTCCATCACCCTGCTTTCCAGTTCTTCTCCAGCTCCACTTGGTTTGATGAATAATTCCAACCAGTACTTCCAGAAGCTTCAGCTGCTCTTTAGCTTTGGTGACAGTTAGCTTTTTAGGGTTTACATAAACATTTACGTCTTTGTACCGCTGTTGGACTATGACTCCTGTCTTCTGATTGGATTGATGCTTTAGAATGGATACTGGCCCATTGTCATTGTTATTTTTTTTACTGTAGCGCTTGGGTAAAAGTCTTTTACTTTTTAAAATCTTGGTAAACCGCCTGAGTTTGGGTTCATACTTTTTTCTTTCTTTGTAATCATCCTCTTCAATGATAATCTCATTTTCACTGAACCTGACATGGTTCACAGTCGGTGTTTCAGGAAGGAGGCTTTCTTCTTCATCCTCACTCAATTCCAAATAAAACAGTTCTCCATTTTTCTGCACACTGTCCAGCCATTCAGGCTCAAGGTCACTATGAAAGAGAGAAAAGAGAACCTGAATAGCAGCCCAACATAAGACAAAAACAGTTGAGTCTTCCAGGTGAGGGTGTGTGTAGGTGTGAGAGGGAGGATAGGGGTTGGGGGACAGGAAGATGGGAGGGGGTGAAAGTTCTTTGATTATTTCAAATTCTCCTTACTCTTTCTAATTTATTGTGAGCATCAACATTATTTCCTATAGGATGCTTTTTATACAGCCTTGAAGAATGGGAGTTGGGGAAGAGGGGGAATCGAACAGACAGAGTGATAGAGAAAAGAAAACCAATTAAAAGAAGATGGTCTTCTAGAATCTATGGTTTAAAAAAATTACTTCAGTCACTGTGTGGTTATTGTTCACTTTGGACAATTTCAATGGACAATAATTTGCATTAGCATTTGATTATGCAATTATAGTCATCCCTCAGTATCTGTGGGGGATTGGTTCCAGGAACCCTCGTGGATACCAAAATCTGGGGATGCTCAAGTCCCTTATATGAAATGGTTTAGTATTTGCATATAATCTATGTACATCCTCCTTCATACTTTAAATCATCTCTAGATTACTTATAATACCTTATACAATGTAAGTACTATGTAAATAGTTGTTATACTACATTGTTTCTTATTTGTATTATTTTTTATTGTTGTATAGTTATTTTTATTGTTTTATTCTTAAATATTTTCAATCTGTGGTTGGCTGAATCTGCTGATGCTGAACCTGTAGATATGGAGGGCTAACTGTATAGCCACAGAAGCTAGCCATATTTGGAAACTGCACATGAAAACACCCTATTCACATAGAAATTATTTAGCAAGGCTGTCAGGTTAAAATGAAAGCTAAAGACTAACAGCATTAACAGAATTTATTTATATAATTAATTTTCAAAAAAACCCATTCACCTCAATATGAACTAAAATCTTTGCTGAAAACGCCACTTTATAATTGCAACTAATAATGATCACTTTATATAGTCTATAATTTCTGTAAAACTCCTTTTTATAAATAATTATAGTAAGAAAAGTAAAGCACATATTACATAATTTGTCATGTGACTGTAGAAAACTTTTTAACTGGGAAGTAGGCCATCAACAAAAACCAAAATTATTTCTATTAACATGATTAAAACAGCATCAAAAAACAAAACACTCATTTTATAACAAACCTAATCATAAACTCTATCCTGTTCAATATTATGAACAGTTTACCTTTCAAACTGTTATTCTTTGAAACAAAACTGGTTTCAGTGGAAAAACTAACATGTGGGGAGAGTTTTTTCAGAAACATGAGCTGTAATATCCTGGCACAAAAGGGTATAAACGTGTGTTCTAATCATTCAATCAGAAAGAAGACATTTCTGTTTTCTGCAGTGTTTATTAGCAACTCCATGCAACACTGGTTCTTTAAGTTAAACGTCAGATGTCTCTTTCTAAATATTGTGAAAACTAGCCCCAAAATGCATTATACTATTGCTCAGCTCTGAAACTAACCACTGCCCTTGTCTGTGGCTGCTCATTAATATAGAATTGTCAACTACATATGAATCATTTTAAAAAGGTATAACTAGTTCAAAATAGTAAACCAATATTTCTTTGGTTCTTGTTGTTTCTCTTTGTGTGGCATCATTTTAGGCACTTAGCTCCACTTACCACACACAGATGATTAATCATGTATCAGTTATTTCAAACATAACTATCTGTACCCACAGAAATCAGCATTCAGTAACTGCAATTCTTCTGTGGAAAGTCTAAATAAATGTGTCCCCACCATAAACATTTAGATAACAAATGTACCATAATTTTAATTGGCATAATATAAATACCATGATATTACTTATCAAGATATTACTTATCAAGATATATAGCAATTTAAACAATGAATGAAGTTTATCTGCATTATAATTTCGCCCTTTTAATTGGGTATGTCATTTGTATTAGAGACATGTGACCCCAAGAAACATTCTTTTTACACTTGTGAAACATGGAGATGGTTCATCTTAATCTCTAAAATTTGAATGTGAAGCAATAAACTAAATGCTTACAGGCTCTTGTCCCTCCCCCTCCTCCTCTCAGCTAGCTCAGGACTTTACCCCTTCCACACATTCCACCTCTCCAACACACACCATTTCTGAGAATTCCCAAAGGATGTCTAACATAGAAAAATAAATAAATAAAAAAGAAAACAGAATAAGTTTGAGTGTGAAATCACTTTTTGGTTATGATTCAAAGATCCATGCAGGTGAGGAGCCAAGGGGAGACAGCATTCAATCATGGAACAAATAAACAGTGCCATACACTGTGATAAGTACCAGAATTACAATGACGAAAACATCAGTTCCTGCCTGTGCTTAGTGGAGAGGAGAAACTGAGAAAGAATTCACGACAATACACACGGTAAGTACAAGATAGTTCCCTAACACAGTCCTAGCCAGGGGTGAAGGTGAAGTCAGCAAAGATTTTCTGGTAGAGGAGACCCTGAGAACTGAGTTTAAAAGACTAAGTGGAGTGATTAACAGGGACTCTGGCCGTAGGCCTTTGATAGAATTTAAATCTTTACAATACTTCCATGAAGATAGAGATATTAGACTATATAGTCAAAGTGTAAATTCCTGTATAAAGAGAACAGATGAGAGAGCCAAAGCCCCATTTAATAGAATTTGCTCAGAAAGGATAAAAGGTATGATAATAAACAGAAAGTGTACGTTGATACAACCAAAGCCTATTAACTTGTTATTTAACAAAATTATTCGTTTCTGAATGCCTGACTAAACAAATCTTCCAGAAAAGTTATTTAAAGCAACTTTAACAAGTAAATAACTTACCGAAACATAGAAAAACATACTTCCTGAATCAAAACATAGAGTATTTTTTAAAAGTCTTGGCTGATAGAGTCGAATGGCTTTCAAGCTGTGATAGTTACCTAACGTCAACTCATCTGGGATGTAGTCATGTCTAAACAAGGGATTATCATTTTATTCCGGTAAAGAGAAATAGACATTTTAAGAAGCAAAATTATTAAAACAAGAGATAGATTTTATTTTACATGACTACTAAATAGTCTATGAAAAATTTATTAACTTAGTGACTAGTTCTGGAAGAATGCCCAGGACACAGTAGGCACTCTATAATTTTGAAAGGATAAATTAACTAACATTTCAGAAATCCTATGTGCAACATCAAAAATGTATTTCAATCTCTCTTGTACCTTGATTTTCAGGGCCAGGCACTGAGGATAAGATATACTACCTGCTTTGATGAAGCTCAAAGTCTGACTGAACATAGAAGAAAAAACAAATTATTATGATTTATATAAGTATGATTCATAATATGGTAAATTCTCTTTGGATGGATTAATTACATTCCATAATATTAGAAGCATACAAAGAGTTTATTTTTGGATAAATATATTAAGATTTATCTCCAAAAATATTCTTTAACATTATTAATTTTTAATTCATTCCTATACACTAAAACCTATACAATTATGTCAAATGAATATATTTTTAGAAATTTAGAAAATACAGAGTATTTTCAAATGGTTAATTATATTTCTGTATTTTTTGATTAATGAAAAGTAAAAAAAAAAAAAAGATGTTACCTACGATGTCTTGAGATAATGTTATGCAAATAAAATTATATTTATTTGTTCAGTCTGATGATTGTGTTATAAAATTAGCAGTTTTCACTAACTTTATTGATGGTACTGTCAGTTTATTATGTAAAGTGTTGATTAGACATAGTTTAGGGGAGTACAGGAGGACTGTTTTATTTACCTGTGACTGGTAGATTAAATATTTTCATATTGATTTATAGCAATACGGACTCTTTGCTCTTTGTCTTAACATGGTCATGAAGACAAGGAGCAACTAATCCTAGTTGATAACCTTCAATCCATGCAGTCATCAAATCTCTAATTGCTACACCATCAGGGTCCACTGGATCCAATTTTAGCTTTTTTTTTTTTTTTCCTTTTTGTCTTTTTTCGTGTCTAGCAACGGATCTCAACCCTCAGTGTCACGCCCGTACTGGACCGGGACCGGCAACGGGATCGCAACCCTCGGCGTTGCACCCACACCTCGCTCAGCCAGTGAGCGGCCGGTCTGTATGTGGGATCCGAACCCTCGGCGGGAGCGACGCCGCGCTCCCAAGCGGCGCACTATAGCAGTGCGCCACCGGGCCGGCCCTAAATCTGGCAGTTTTAATTCAGATTTTTGTAATACATGGGTCACATTAATCAGCACTAATATAAATTCCGTTTCAGTGTTTTCTGAGACCCTATGGTGCAAGTTGCAAAATTCTCATTACATAAATGTCTTTCAATGACAGTCTTGTTTTGTTTATTCTACTTTGCTCCCAACAGAGATAACTGTATGGTTATAGCCTGCCTGCAAATTTTGAGGGCACTTTAATTGGTTTTCAAAGCCCTAAATGATGTGGTAATCATGAGCAGAATCCTTCTTCCCAAAAAAAGACTTGCTAATTTGCAAATAAGCACGTTCATGTAATAAGCTGTAACATAAATATATTGAAGAACATGAACTTCAAATAATGGTAGTAAGTTCAGCAATTCTGGATGTATTAAGAATTCTAGGTTGACACTAAATCTTTTTTCCCCCCTAAAAGTATCTCTCAGGTCTTTATTTGCATTAATGCCAGCATTTTTCATCATTCAAAATAGTATGGTGATTTCCTTAACCACCACCACAAAAAAAAAAGAGTTATAAAATAGCCAGCCCTACTGATACATTTTGTTATTTAAGGAAAACAGACGTTGGCTACTACTCCAAACCTGTTACATTACACTTTTTTTTAGAGGGCAAAGTAGAATGCACTTTACCAAAAGGGCCAACATACGTAGTTATGTGTCTGAATAGATAGGTACAGCAGGACAATTCCAGGGACAGAGAAAAACCATGCAATATAAAAACACCATGGCAAATTAATGTGGAGTCTATCTGGCACCTGTTCAGTAAGCACTGGTCTGCCTATGCTTTTCTGTGTTTTCTGTGCTCTGTCTACCAGCAATACCTAATTTTCACCACAATTCCAGGGACAGAGAAAAACCATGCAATATAAAAACACCATGGCAAATTAATGTGGATTCTATCTGGCACCTGTTCAGTAAGCACTGGTCTGCCTATGCTTTTCTGTGTTTTCTGTGCTCTGTCTACCAGCAATACCTAATTTTCAGCCCGAAGATCTTCTGATTGTTTTCTAAAGGAAAACCATATTTTTTAATGGTTAAAGTCTATGCTGGGTGCTATAGCAGCTTGAGAGGTGGGGAAACTCGGATGGGCTGAAGCACTTCTAGCCACGGTCACCATTGGAACAACTGTAAAACATGTCGGAGAAGACGGAGGGATCAGTTGATGAACTCATACCTGTATTCATCGCATGTAATAAATTTCTCCATCAGGAATACCTCTCCATTGGAACTATGCTAATAATGACCCCAATTCCCTGGACCACATTTCCCACTCCAAACCCCCTCAGCTAAATGGGGTATGCCCGCACATCACTAAGTTAGGGATACAATCTAACCCTGGCAGAACAAAAATCATAGACCAACAAAACATTCTATGATAGGGCTTTACTGTCCTTATAAAGATGTCAGATGGGACAGAGAGCTAATCAAATAGCTGAAATGCAATTGCCAAAACTGAGGAATAAAACTATAAGAGGGCAGAGGACGGAGAAATTAAGTCTAAGAGGGATCAGAACATGTTCTAGGAGAAGGTAGCACTTAAGTGGGACCTTAAATGATTTTGACAAGTAGTTATAGGAAGAAAGGGTATTTCAAACAGAGAACAAAGTACATAAAGGGGGAGGTGTGAAAGCCCATGGTCGGTCTGAGAATGGGTGGGTATTTCAATGTAGCAGGAATACGGGTAACTTAAAAGAGGGAGATCAACAAAGAGGAGATAGGAAAGGCTAGGGACAGATCTAAAAGAGCTTTAAAAATCATCCTGAGGGGGCCGGCCCATGGCTCACTCGGGAGAGTGTGGTGCTGATAACACCAAAGCCATGGGTTCAGATCCCATATAGGGATGGCTGGTTCACTCACCTTGGAGAGTGTGGTGCTGATAACACCAAAGCCATGGGTTCAGATCCCATATAGGGATGGCTGGTTCACTCACCTTGGAGAGTGTGGTGCTGACAACACCAAGTCAAGGGTTAAGATCCCCTTACCGGTCATCTTTAAAAAAAAAAAAAAAAGAAAAAAAAACATCCTAAGAAATCTGGAATTTATTTGGGAGGCTACCAAACTTTTGAGCAAAAAAATGACTTAGAACTGTGTTTTAGAAGGCAAACTCTGATGGCTGTAAGGAAATAGGAGGCATCCAGACCAGTTAGGAGGCTATTCCACTGGTGTACGGGAGAGAGGAGAGAAGCAAGCCCTTTACGTAAGGCAGTGCTTGTGGGAACGCAAAGGATAGGAAAGGGAGGTGAATACCAGGAAAGGAAGTCGACAGGACTTCAGACTTACCAAATCTGAAGACATGAACAGGAGATAGTGATGTCAGTAAATGAGACGGGCAATGTTAGAGGAGAGACAAGGAACGAAATGAATTCCCTTCAAACATGCTGAGGTGGAAGCAGAGAGAGATGGTAGCAGGGAATTAGCATTTTTTCATTATAAATCTAGTTAATACTACGTGACTTTTTAATCTATATAATTTGATAAAATAAAAATTAAATTAAAAAAAGGTCGGAGGGGCTGGCCCATTGGCTCACTTGGTAGAGTGTAGTGCTGATAACACCAAGGTCAAGGGTTCAGATCCCTGTACTGGCCAGATGCGAAAAAAAAAAGAGAAGAAGAAGAAGAAAAGAATAGATGCATATATATATATCCTCTTTATAAATAAA
Organism: Galeopterus variegatus; assembly: GCF_000696425.1. NCBI lineage: Eukaryota > Metazoa > Chordata > Mammalia > Dermoptera > Cynocephalidae > Galeopterus > Galeopterus variegatus. The sequence continues at coordinate 97,320 of NW_007728515.1, read as the reverse complement.
TAAATAAATAAATAAATAAATAAATAAATAAATAAATAAATAAAAGAAATAAAAAATGGTCAGGGTTCAGATCAAGAGAGGAAAAAGAGAAATATTATCCTAAATTGGATGTTAATAGTATGGCATCATGAACTTGAATGAAATATTTCAATTCTTCAAGTAGTATATTCCTATTTTAAAATCCAAGAAAAAGATAAATTTTGGTATAACCATACAATGAAATCTTGCTCAAAATACCAAAACAAAACTATTAATTATAGGCAACAGCATGGATGAATCTCAAAATAATTACGCTGAGTAAGAAGGCAGTCAAAAAAAGAGTTCATACTGTATGATTCCATTTTTATAAAACTCTGGAAAATACAAACTCACATATAGTGACAGAAATCAGATTAGTGGTTGTGGGGAGTGAGGGGCCATGAGTGGTCTCAAGGAGGTGCATGAAGAAACTCAGGCCATATGAATATGTCCATTACCTTGACAGATATACATCTCAAAATTTATAAACTTTATAAGATTTATAATCATTTTAAATAAATTATATAAAATTTATAAAAATTTTAGAAGATACAGATGTCAAAATTTATCAAATTGTGCACTTAAAATATGTGCAGACTTTTGTACATTAATTTTATTTCAATAAAGCTGTTAAAAAATCCCAGAAAAAGAGCTGGCCGGTTAGCACACTCAGTTAGAGCATGGTGCTGATTAACACCAAAATCAAGGGTTTGGATCCCCTTACCAGCCAGCCACCAAAAAAAAAAGAAAAATCCCTGAAAAAAATTTTAAAGGACACAATTCCCTTCTGCACTCAGTCCTCCTGTTTTAGGTAGAAGTTACTTAGCTTTTTACAGCCAAAATCTCTTTTAAAACTATTCCTCTTTCTCTCCATCAGCCAAAGTTTTAAGACTAACATAACAACAATAACAAAAAAAATTCACTTTGAAAAATTAAAAATCAAAGTAATGAAACTGACAACTTCTGGCCAGCATGAACTAATGGATATTGCTTCAATGAATTGGATAATCATAGACCAAAGCAAAGAAACTTAGCAATACTGCAAGTAAATGTATGATTTCTATTAACTCAACACCGAAACTGATCAGTGGTTACCTTAACTCAACCCACCCACCAGTATTGTCTATGAAGCCTCCTTGAAGACGTGCCTGTGTGTCAGATCACACTGCACCAATCTAAAACCTCCTTCTTCCACAACAAGCCTAAAACAAATCTATTAAAAGAATTCCACCAGAATGTATCCTAAAGTAATCTTACCTCAAAATGATAAATGTATTAATTCTGTATTGACAAGCACATGAAGCTTAAACTGGTTTTCTGTTACAAAGCATGTATGAAACGAGAGCTTCCAAAAAGATTTACATGAAGAAAATTAACCAGAACCTCAAAAGTTCAGGATATTTTATTTGAATCAATAGGTAGTATAATTTCCTTAATAAGCTTCATGTAGACTGTGAAAGATGATAAGCAATTCATATCTCTTTGTATGATGAGAAAGGTTCACATTCCTATACCTTTGACCAAAGAGTGATTCTGGCCAAACTGGGAAGGCCACCCCATGCACTGGTGACTGCAGCTTAGGGAGGTAAACACCTAATATCATAAGGGAGGAACAGAATATAAGTCTTCCTATCACGTCAGCAAATCAACCCTCATGTTCTACATATCAAGAAGGGGCAGACATAAAACCTGGATCTTGGTAGGACTCAATATATAGACTGGCAAAACATTTTACATTAAAGATTCACTGAACTTTTTACTATTAGGAGGATAAGGACACCAGAACATTTGGAGTGATTAGTGAATGACTAATGAAGAAAGATTAATGGTAATTTTTATTTTATTTTATTTTTTTTAAAGATGACCGGTAAGGGGATCTTAACCCATGACTTGGTGTTGTCAGCACCACGCTCAGCCAGTGAGCTAACCGGCCATCCCTATATGGGATCTGAACCCGTGGCCTTGGTGTTATTAGCACCACACTCTCCCGAGTGAGCCACGGGCCGGCCCCCTAATGGTAATTTTTAAAAATGAAAATATAATGTATATGTATATGTATCTATGTGTGTGTAGGAATACATATGTATCATGGAACATGAAATACTTTGAAGTAACTAGTTTTCCTATGCAAGGCCCTCACATTGCTCGTTTCCTAGGAGACAGAGTTAGCGCATTTGTTTTCATCCCACTAAAATCAGGGTGGCCAATTAAAAATCAGGCGACTTGAATTCCTATACTGACAACACTCAGCTGTGTGACCATGAGCAAATTACAGGTTCTCTCTGGACTAAAAATGTGTGACTCTAAGATTAGAGAAACCAAGAGTTTGAGTCTATCTATGGCTTCTCATATCAAGACCAAATAAGGTTCCATGTAATCTGTATTTCCTTGTGGCAGCCTTGCTTAATAATCGTTAAGTTTTTTTTAATGACTACAGCAGAAGATTACAAAAAATATTTGATATTTTTAAATTTGTTCAAGGCTTCAAGAATACAATCCGTCCTTATTAAGCCTCTATAATGTGTATTAATCAGGTTTTTCCCCCCACACTTTTAAAGACAATGATAAAAATGTTTTATAGACTGATAGGTGAAATAATTGCCAAGTAACTGTTTCTCCTAAATACATATTAATTATTTGTAACTGTTATTCCTAAATACACATAACATGTCATCCTAAAACTATATATGGCAGTCCATTACTGTGCTGGCTGATGTTTTGGCACCTAAATCTTTTCATTGTTAGTCGTGCAATTCAAGCGACCACCAACTGATTTTTCCAAAAAGTTCTTAGTTCATAGCAATAAGGGACAGATTCCTTAAAAAATGAAGTAGCATTCGGCACTGTGAAAAAAAATAACTTTTTCATGGTATTATTAAAGATAAAAAATTGGAAATAACACGTAGATATCTGTATTTTAAAAATTAAATTATGACAAAAAATACAAAACAAGAAAACTGTGGGATGCACAGGAAAATATTAGAGAAATATCCAGAAATACTGAGAGAGGTTGTCCTTGATGGTGAGACTATGGATGGACATTCTTCTATGCATCTATTCATTTCCGTAACAGGAAAAAAATCTACATTGTAAAATAATTTTTATAATTTAAATAATTGTCATATAAAACGTGTAGGGTATCTCTCCACTCTTAATACTAACATGGTTGTCACAAAGATCGTAATGTTAGAGAAGCAAGACACTGCGATAGGAACAAAGAGATTTATGAACACTGTAACACATATGCCCTCAAACAGCACAGAACTCAGCACCAGGAAGAGGAGACCTGAGCGCATGAGAATCATTAAAAACCTTCAGTAGTAAAGAATGGCATCGTCATTTCGACTCACACCACCACACAACTGAAACGTGGCGCAAATAAGCTCCACTTATTACAGGACCTCAAATAGTTCAATTCCAACCACGCCAACACCCATGCAATTCCCCCAGCCCACGTGTACACTCTCCGGACTGAAGGGATGGATTTAACTGTCCCTCTTCGAGAACCTTACTCATAATCGCTACTCGCTGAGGAGTATGAACTCGAGTCGCTGACCCGATCCTCCGAATCACAGTCCTTATCTTCTTCTTCTGCAGAGGGGTCTCCAGGGAGGTCTTCTGGGCTCCGATGCGAATCACACAAAGCCGTAGACGCCATCGCCAGGGATGCCGCAGATACAACCAGAGTAATTCAAGTCTCGCAGCAATGGTCTGTCGGGGCCGCCATGTTGCCTCTTCTTGGTAAGGGACAGAGACCACGTGACCACCAATCCTTAGCTGCAATTGGTGGCGATCCGGTTGCTAGGGAGACGGGGAAGCTTCTCAACGAGGACGCAGAGGACTGAAAGGAGCCAATGAGCTGAAATTTCGAGGAGGGCGTCCCAGTTGAGGAATGGAAGTGGCTAGAACTTCACCGCTTAACGCTGTCCTAAAAGCTCTCCCTTAGAGCAGGATAAATTATTAAAACAGGCCGAGACTTACTGGATTTTTCCCCCCTTTTTCTTCCAGCTGGATATCTTCCAATTTTCATTCTGTCCTGTGTTTCCCTGCCGAATTGTCCAAAGCCTTAGAGGTGCTCAGCCTAGGGTTTCCGTCGAAGTAAGGGCAACTAACTTTCCTTAGGGCATCTGAACCGGTGCACGGAATGGACTCTTTTATTGCAACGCCCTCTAGGTGTTGATGTAAATATGCTCCATTATTTCTTTGGTTTTAATGTTGTTTCGCAATTGCAAACATTTTTACAGTTCTCCCAAACGGCTATTGTAGAGTGCTTCAAATGGGTGACAATATTGTGAAACCAACTGCATGTTCGTTTTCTAACGCAAAATTTTATAATCTGATGAGGTGTTGTCATCACTGAGGTTGGAAAAACAGGTAAAACTTACCTGTCGTTTGTGACTATAAGCGATTGCGATAATTACTTGCTCTACTCATATGCTAAGTATTCACATACTATGAAGTAAATATTTTCTGTATATTAAAATTAGGAAACTGAGGCTTAGAGAAGTTATGTATCTTGTTAATGGTTACAAGGCTAGCAGGCAACAAAGCCACCCAAGAAATGAACCCAAGTCATTAATCACTACATTGAATTTCCTCCTCAGTACTCAGTAGTTCAACTATTAGAGATCTTTTTAAATATGGGATGCAAATAAAATTTATAAAAGTGAAAAGCTGAAAGCTATCTATCTATGTGTCCAACAATAAGGGAAAAGTTAGATGCACTTTATGCATACTATGATTTTAAGTAGAAATGTTTTCAAAGAGTAATGCACGAGGAAAATTCATACTGTAGCAAGTAAATAAAATAATATGATATTTTATGACCTCAGTAGATGGATGCTGGTGATTCAAGTTAAACTAGATGGGCAGATGGTGGAGACTGAAAGGTGAATGGGCAATTGTAAAATACAGTGATAAGTATTATGCTAAATACAGGGTTCTAACGGAATACCCAGAGAAAACCAAACTAGCACGTGTTGGGCCACAGCAAATTTCTTAGAGGAAGTCTTAATTTACCTTGTTATTATGGAATAGTTCCAACTGAGATGAGTAGTGGGAGATGAGTCATCACATGGCCCGAAGTGGTATATGCATGGAGAACTCAAAAGAACCTGGACAGTAGCAGTTGTAGGGTGGAAAAACACCACCTCTATCCTCTTAAGGTCCTGGCCGGGTCCGAGAATTAAATTGTTATAAGACAAATTAACAGGAGAAAAGCATAATACAAGTTTTACCTGGCAAGGACACCCTCATACAGAAATGAAGACCCAAAGAAGCAGAGTCAGTTACTTATTTACTCAGTTAGAAAAAGAATGGTTAATTGTGTGTGAAGTAAATTATGTGGGGAGGCTTAATAGACAGGAGTTACTTTAACAAGGTCTGTACAGAATTCTCTGGGTTTCTTCTTCTTATCCTTGAGGATAATGTGGTTTTACCTGGCAAGGGCACCCTCATACAGAAATGAAGACCCAAAGAAGCGGAGTCAATTACTTATTTACTGAGTTAGACAAAGAATGGTTAATTGTAAAGAAGTAAATTAGTGGGAAGGCTCAACAGGAGTTATTTTAACAAGGTCTGTACTGAATTCTCTGGATTTCAACTTGTCATCCTTGAGGATAAGGTTGTTGCATCTTTCTAGTATAGGGAGGATATCTTTCACATGAGAATTTCATCTTCTGCTTCTAAATAACAGCATGAAGGTCGAAGTCATCTTTTTGCACCTGCTGTTTTTTTCCAAGTGTCTTAAGTGGTCAATATGCCAGAATAGCATATCTTAACCCTATTCACAAATAGTATTTACACTTTTAAGCTGCAGTTTAGTTTCATTTGTCACTAACTATGTATATGTGGATTTCCTAGGTTTTATTTGTATTAATTTCTAAATGTGCTTTTTTATAGTTTTACAACAGCTATTTTATTTTGTAGTTTATTTGTATTAATTTATAAAATTATTTTTATCTTATGCAAGAGCTTTTAAGCAGTTTATACCTCATTTATTTAAAATTATAGTATAAAAATCTCAGTCATTCCTGAAAATTCACAGAAGATTTTTCATTAAAAGAGATCCATATACTATTCAAGTTGGAGAACAGGAGACTAGTTGATAAAGGGATAAAGAGCAAAGCGAGGTCCTTGAGGGGCAGAAGGGGATGGCACCCAATGCACAGATGGAGAAATATGACCTCCCTTGACACCTCTTAAAACTGGAGTGAAGGGCCAAAGGAGGATGCAGGCATGGATGCTGACTTGCCAGTTTCAGGCAGGAAGCTGAGGCAGTTTCCATGTGATGGTGTTTATTTTCCCTGGTAAGTAGGCCGCAACCTTGCCAGCTGAAAGTGGTGGAGGAAGTAATGGGGTCAAAAGTTTTAGGAGAGTGGAGCCAGGAAGGAAGGGAAACAGATATTTCCATCTGAATTGAGATCTAGTAACAACGTATTAGTCTTAAAATCAGAGAAACAATACCATAAAAAACAGCTGGAGTCACTGTAATGGTTATTTTATGTCTCATGGTAAAATATACATACATACTCTAGTTACAATCTCAAACATTAAAAATTACTTGACTCAATTCCAAAGTAAAAAATGCTTTAGGCACCTCTTTAATAAGTTAGACTTTCCTCATTTTAAAAGCAATTTATTGGAAATAATAAAAAAGGACATTTGAATATTAGAAAAATTCTACATTTTCCTCCTACAAATAATACTCCCGTTTTTTTCTGTAAGCATCTAATCATTTCATACCCTGTTCATAAACCTTCAATGGCACCTCATTTAATGGAGAATAAAGTGCAAACTGTATAGCCTCTTTTTCCAATTCTAGAAACAATTGCACACCAATTAGATGCTTTATTTCCTGCTATATCTTAATCAAGTTAATCAAGTTAGGTCCAACTTGCCTGATTCACAAATCAACTGGAGCTTGTTAAACATACAGATTTTGAGGCCCTGCCCCACATCAACAGGATCAGAATCTCCAGAAGGGCCTGGTAATCTCTAGGCAAGCTCAGGAAACACTGCCTTAAGCCTTCCCTCAGTTTTGTGCTTCACACCTACAGATCCACTGGCCATTTCCTGAGTAGGCTGGAACCCACTACCACCTCCTGAATTTGATCCTGGCAGACACACCTCTCCCTGCTTCAGAATACATCATCTATATAACCTTAAACAAATCAACCATTGCAAGCTTCACTTTCCTTATCTGTAAATTCAGATATTGGTACTTAATCACAGGACACTTCGGATTCCAACGAGTTAATACATGTAAAATACCTAGCACATAAAGTGTTAATAAAACTTATCTATTTTATAACATTTACTCACATACTTCTCTGACTGTGGAAGGATACATATCCAAAATTCATTTGTTGAAATATTACATTTTCCTTCAAGACTCAATTCACATAACACCTTTTCCAAAAAGCCTTCCCAGACATCTCTTCTACCTCTTCGTAGTATATTCCATGAAGTTCTGTTATAACTAATATCCGTCTGTCTTATATCTAAATTATTTAGGAATATACCTATTTTTCCNTCATAATATATAAAAATAACATTTTAGCAATCCTAAATCCATAGAGCTGCATTATGGTCTAATATTCTAATTTTCCTATTAAAAATTGAAATACTGTACTTGTTAAAATGTACGGAACTTACCTGTTATAAGATGATGTATTCTACATTTGAATAATAATGGAAAACAGATGAGAATCCAGAAGTAAGCATAAAAGTAACTGAAGTAGATGACACAAAGCTCAAACCCAATACCCCATTCATTTACTCCTACTTATCTTTATGTTATCTTTTCATTTACAGATTATAACAAATTTGTGAACTGTTCTACCACAATATATCAGTAGTGGC
>NW_007728515.1:84560-89187 GCF_000696425.1 Galeopterus variegatus | reverse complement strand
TTTTCATTTACAGATTATAACAAATTTGTGAACTGTTCTACCACAATATATCAGTAGTGGCCACCCAGAAGGAAAGGAGGCCCCTTTAAAGCAGGAATATAACTGCCCCAGAAATAGTTGACGGCTGACAATCTGTTGATGGAGAGAAAAACAGAAAACAACTAGCAGACACAAGATTTAGAAAACTGGATCCCCGTACCAGCCAGCTGCCTTCCCCCCAAAATAAACAACAACAACAGAAAAGTAAAACAGCACAAAATAAACCAAAGCAAATAAAATATAATACCTAGGTGAAAACTTATTTTTTAAAAAAGAGGAAAAAAACCCATAGCTTATAAATGATGCCAAATACTTTAAGAAGCACCTAGAAAAAAAAAATGACAGCATTGTTGAACCCTACAATAATTTGAAAATGACTGAAAATACTTTATGATCCTTAAGTGCCATATATTCTCCAGTAAGAGGATCTGAGTTATCCTGATTCTGGCACTAATAATCAGTTCCCTCATCTGAAGACAGCAATAATAATCCCTGCCTACTATATGGGGTTGCTGAAAATCAAAAGAGATAACCCTTGAAATCTAATGCTATACAGTATAAGAAATAAAACAGTGTGTGTGATATGTATGCTGTATTTTCACAAGCTTTTGATTTTATTATTTATTTTAGTTTTTATTTTTAGAGTTTAAAAAGATATTTTATACTCTTTTAATAACAGGAATATTACTTAATAAGGCATATCTTTACCCCTGAGAGTTCTGAATATTTTAGATGTTTTAAATATGCATATTTACACTGTTGGCAAGAGTATGAAATTTGAGTCATCAAACATTTTCAGAGACTCACCTCTAGTTCACTCTCTGCTGGCTTAGGTGTCAAAAAACCAGCTCTCTATCCTGGACCAGCACCATTCATGAGCCATTAGGCCTTGGGCAAAGTTACTTAGCAGGGCCTTTAAGAATAGCTATTCTTTTGTGTTTTGTTTTAGTTTTTTAGGACAGTTAACATAATCCCCTATATTTGACAAAACTTTAGTTTTATAGGCCACTTCCATATCATCAAAAATTCACACCACCACCCTGTGAGGGGGGTATTACCCCCTTTATATTACAGAAAGAACGGGAAAATATAGGCAAGTTACAAGTCTTGCCAAGTCACACAACTAGTATGTAATAGAAATAGGACTCCAAGGGAGTGATTAAATCGCAATAGTCTTGTCTGTAAGGTTTTGAAAAAAACTTGGCAAAATACTAATGAGCACTAATATGATTATTTGGGTACTTTTAATAATCAAGATGACCCCAAAATATGTTAACTTACTTAAGTGAAAGTAACTGAGAAATGCAATACTGAAGCTTTTCCCTGACTCAGACAATCTATGTGTAACTTTTTTTCAAAAAGCAGAATAGCCGAATATTTTTTGCTGAGCTATCGTTATTTTAGTATTGACATTTTGAAGTTAACACCTCATGTACAAAAGTTTGCAACTTTGCTTCAATTTTGGTTTGGCTGAAGTATCTTTTTCAAAAGCACAGAAATTTAATCCTTTACATTTAGAAAACTATGTTTGCAACGGAAAATATACAATTAAAAAAAAAACAGTGGTAAGATTTACCCTTTAAAATAAGATGAAAAAATAGGATATCTGCTATTTTCTCTCATCTGTGAATTTTCTATGGCCCAAGACTACTGGTTTCTTTAATGTAATTGATGAAATTTTGTGGATAATTTACAAGGGATGTTTTAAAGGGAAAACATAAAATTGTGTAAAACTGATATTTAAAAAATAGGTCATGCACTGGTCTACTCCATGAGAACAATGATGAATATATGCATATAATTTAAAGACTAGCTGACTTCTCTAATTTCTATTACATTATGTCTAAAGACATTTGATTGAATATGAACTTGTGTGAAAATATAGCCTTATTAAATGAAAGAGAAACCTTTATTGATGTCTCAAATTTTTAATGTGTGCTTGAAAACATTAAATAATAAATAACCACTAATAAAAATAATGTATTGCAAAAGCAAAAAGATTTTCATGTAATGTTAAAAAGAAAGCACTGTTAGTCATGATACTGAGAAACACATTTATAGTTTCAGATTCCATTAGGTCCTATTGCATATGGGACCAATTATTTGTAATTCAGATAAAGTAGCTTTTCATTCTAATACTGAGCAAGTTTATTCCAGAAATACTCCACTACCTGCTTCCGAAATAATCTTCTCAGTCTGATGACTATAGGTTAACATATTCTTTGCCCTGGTTCATTCAGACAGGTTTGTGTTTTGAATCTGAAATCCTGTAGTTTTAATAAATTGGAATTTGTTGGCACTTGACATTTAAAATATGAAGAAAATATGTTGCAGCAAGGTCTTAAGCATTTAAAACAAAAACGCCTCTCAGATTTACCAAAGTCATGCTGTGAATGAGTTTCTACTTAATGCTTCTTGGGATTATTCCTGGAGTGTAATTTTAGCAAATGCAGGGGGAATTGTCTTTGAGAATTTAGCAGAATACTCTTTTAGCTGCTCATTTGATAATATTTTATTTTATATGGCAGGGATTCACTTGGTTGGGGGGGTGGAGTGGGAGAGGAAACCAACTGTAGAAAATTGCAGGTTTCAGGAGACAGCTTTTAAATCAGAGAAAACTGATTTTTCCCTTGCACAATGTCTTTCTTTTCTTCTCACACTTCCTATGGAATAGGATTTCTACAGCTCATACAGTTTTGTACAAAGACTTAAAAGGGTCATTTGAAACGTTTACAGATGAGAAAACTCGCACAAACCTCCTCCTGACAGATATTTACTAAGCACCACTTTCTCTCACCACAAATGTACTCAAGAGATACTTTCGATATACTTCTAAAGTTTTTTCCACATCATGTCTTATGAAGGCCAGGCCTTGCTAGAGTTCAAGCAGCCTTAACTGCCTGGCATTCCATCCCTTCTCTCTCACAATGGAAAGAGAATTTGCTCTCCATGTGGACTCATTTCTTTCTTTCCTTCAAACTCATCACAATTACCATGGGATTTAATATTTGTTAGTCTATTTTGCATAAAGGAAAGGTTGGACAAAGATACTGGCAGTTAATTAATACACTAACCGTTTACTGAAAGTTGGGGTTGTCATCCTTCCTAGAACTGTTGAATTTCTTTTGTGTAGTCGTTACTATGTGGACGCGCGACCACGCGCGCGCGTGTACTGGAGGGGGTGGGGTAGAATTAGAGCTGTTTATAAAAAGAGGCTCCTTCTAATGCTAGTCACAACCAAAGTCCAAACAAAACTCGGTTTTCTGGAGGAAGTCCAGAGGTGTTTAAAGGACAGCTTCTCTTAATTGTTCTTTCGCTTCTTTACAATGTAGTGTTTTATGGAGATGGGTAATCGGACCCAAGCGGGGCGACCGTCTCAGCGGCTGGAACGGGTGGATCGCGAGCATCGGATTCTGGAAAGAGTGGGTCGTAGGTCCCAACGCCCCTCTCGCGCCTAACGCAGCAATGAGGAGAATCTCAAATCAGACGCTTCCTGCAAGACCCCTGCAAAAAAGTTGCCCCTCCCCTCGCCACAGTCCCCAGGGAACGGAGGGCGGTCTTTCCCGGCCCTGCACTGACCTGTGGAACAGGACGCGCTGCACGGAGTCCAGATCCTCCAGGTTCCGAGGGGCAGGTTTGGGGATGCTGGACCTGCCCACCTGAAACATGCTCACTTGCGACTCGCTGCAAAGGCGTACAACAGGTAACGGGCGGGAGGCGGAGTTGGGGGGGGTTGGGGGCGAGGTCTCACCCCCGGCACTCGTGGCGTCGCTTCTCTCAGGCACAGCTCCGAGAAACCGAGGGCTGAAAGAAAAGGCCGCCAGACTTCTGATGCGCACAGTCCTAGGACTGAAGCGGCGGTGTCAGCGACGACTCCGAGAAACCGAGGGCTGAAGGAAGAGGCCGCCAGACTTCTGATGCGCACAGTCCTAGGACTGAAGCGGCGGTGTCAGCGACGACTGCCCCTGTCCCTCGCCCGCTTGCTAACCCGCGCGGATGCTGGAGCCCCGCAGGCGGGCGGGTGGCGCGGCCGCTCCTCGCTTTGGGGGCCCCGGGGCAGGGGTGCGCTCTGTTGGCCACTACCCCAGCCCGGGCGCTCCAAGTCCGGTGTGCTCCTCTTCCACCTCTGGGTTCCCACACTTCTTCCACTTGCTCAGCCACACAGCACGGTCCCCTGCGGCGAGGGTGAACCGTTTAGCGCCTCTGGAACCGGCTGCCCAGAGCTGCGCTCTTTCGCCGCCTAGTGCGGGATACAGCGCTTTACCCTCCTTCCTGGACAGCCAGGCCACCCCAGGCGAGGGACACCGGTGTCCAGGCGCCGCCCCCAGCAAGGGAAGCTACCACCTGCAGCCTCGAGGGCCACGACCAAGGCAGGAGTGGAGGAAGCACTAAATGGCCTCCCCGGCTCTGGCTGCTCCGCGGAAGACGAGAAAATGAGTGAGAAAGAGGAAAGTTAGAAGTCAGTTCTTGGTGGGAATTTAAATTCAGCCGAAATAAGCCATGTACACTCATCCATCCGTGTAAACGTATATTGATCACCTGCTATGTGCCAGGCAGAGTTCTAGTCTTTGGAGATACAGGAATGAAT
>NW_007728515.1:80125-84336 GCF_000696425.1 Galeopterus variegatus | reverse complement strand
GGGGGGGAGAGAGAGAGAGAGAGTGAGAGAGAGAGAGAGAGAGAGTGAGTTAGGTGGTTCTTCCATCGTGGAAAAATGACCCATGCGTGACTTCCTGCTCTGGACTGTCCCTGAGTCAGAATCAGCCAGAATGGTAAGGGGAACAGCTGAGGGAGAATAAATTGAGAATCTGGAAAGTGTTAGTTTTTAATGTGAGATACCGCTGATTATTGATTACAGATTAATTATAAATGGTAATGGGTTAATTTTAAACCGTAGGGTAATTAGATGGGACTTGGCTATTCACTGTAGGACCTCCAAATGTCATTATCTGTAGATCTTTTCTCTTGGGTTAGTTTCTCCAATTAGGAATGGCCTCCTGGCTGCCAAGTTAGTGAAGTGGGTGAATGATGGAGGTCTCATCTCTTTGTATATAGACTTTTACTTAATTCCTCTGTTTTCAATAAGTTGCCTTACCCCTGTGCTATACTATGGTATTCTTGAGTTCAGTGTATTAGGAATCTAAAAATATTCACGTCTTTTGATTCAGAAATTAATCCCAGGGAAATGATAAAAAATGAAGATCATGATGTTTATCACAATGTAAGTTATAGCAAAAATATGAAAGCTATAAGTATCAATAATTAGTGTAATACTTCAATAGGTTAAGGTTCATTCATACAGTGAATATGTTTTTATTAATATGAAATTTAAACAATGCTTAATAAGTAGGAGCTCAGAGAGAAGGAAAAAGAAAGCAAGAAAGAAACAGCAATCACAATAATACATTGAACTTTCAGAAGGAGAGAACAGAACTGTGGTTACTGGAGGTGGGAAAGGCGGAGTGGGAGGGTGCTAGTGAGAAATTGATTAATGGATGCAAGAATGATTACATTTTGTAATGATGAATATGCTAATTATCCTTATTGATCATCACACATTGTACACAGTATTGATAGTGAACTCTGTATCCCCACGAATATGTAAAGTCAATATGGTTCAATAAAAATAAATAAATAAATAGAATGCTTAATGGCATGAGAAAATATTTATGATTTAAATTTTTAGCAAATATTCAAGAGACAAAACTGTATGTTCAGCCTTTTGTTAACTATGTAAAAATTAGGAAATGGACATTCACCAAATCTTAAAAATCATTTTATTTGGAAATAGAATTATGAGCGATTTTTATTTACTTCCTTATTTATATTTTTCTGTATTTAAAATTATTTGTAATAAATATAATTTTTAGGATCAGGATGTGTTCAAATGTAAATATGTAAAAAGAATGATTTGAAGAATAGCTGACAACTGAATTCTTCAGGTGAAAATTATCTGTTACTATTTTAGATTACCATACTGAGATATATATAAGTTGTTTTGCAAAATATTGTATCATTTAAAGCGTGGGTGGCCTGTGTTTTAAAGAAAGCCCATTACAGGCTGGCCAGTTAGCTCACTTGGTAGGTCTAGTGTGGTGTTGTAACACCAAAGTAAAGGGTTTGGATCCCCACATCAGCCAGACACAAAAAAAGCAAAAATAAAAAAGATAAAAAAAGAAAGCCCATTATAAATATAGGGAGTACTTATATTGTAAATCAGATAATTGCTTCTTTATCTTAATTTTTTTACTAATTTCTTTTTTGTCTGAAACTATTAGATAACTTTTCCTTCTGACTTTAAATTTTGTGAAAAGTCCATGATATTGTAGGTCACTATTCAATTATGTTTTCATATTAAATCTAGGTTTACATATATCATGTTTTCTTAAAGTGAGATTTATCTATAGCTATTTGTAGACAAGAAAATATTCCATAGGTTCAGATTTATTCTAGACAACAAAAACATATACTTTGTAACAGAATTATTCAGTTCACATGGAAATTTTTTTGTTTGGTGACTGGCCATAATGGGGATTCGAACCCTTGACCTTTGGAAATTTTTATCACTAAAAGATTCTTGCCATGTTTTAATGCTTGTATATTGATTGGATTAATGTTTCAATTAATCACTACAGCAACTTAAAAGGAAAAGCTTTAAGAGAAAATTTTGAGATGAGGAACCTGTAGAAAGGGAAAAGTTGATGATAGACTAGAGAAACAAGATAATTTGTAACGTAAAGTCCCAGAGTAAGAGAGGAGAGAATGGAATCTCAGCGCTCAAGTAGAGGTCTAGCCTTAGACTGGAGGAGGCTCACTATATTATTATTATTGTCATAATTCTTTCCATTTCAAAGTAGAGATTTTTAAACAAAAATTTACAGCTACCAGAGAATCAGGTTCAGGATAGAGCCATACCTTTTGTCTAATTTGAAGATGTCTTTATCCTTTTTGAGTTTCTTCAATAATGTTTTCCATGGTGATTTTGAGACCTTTTGTCTAGGAGAAAGAAACACCTTTCTAAATTAGTTCTAAGGTCTTAGAATATAGGTACAATGTTTTTTTTCTTTTTTTGTGACCAGTAAGGGGATTGCAACCCTTGGCTTGGTGTCGCCCACACCACGCTCAGCCAGTGAGCACACTGGCCATCCCTATATAGGATCCAAAACTGCAGTGGGACCGCCACTGTGCTCTCAGTGCCGCACTCTCCCAAGGGAGCCATTCGGCCCTATAGGTACAATTTTTAAATGCATTATGTATTAACTTGTCTCCCCTAATAGATTTTAAAGCTCCTNGTAGGTCTAGTGTGGTGTTGTAACACCAAAGTAAAGGGTTTGGATCCCCACATCAGCCAGACACAAAAAAAGCAAAAATAAAAAAGATAAAAAAAGAAAGCCCATTATAAATATAGGGAGTACTTATATTGTAAATCAGATAATTGCTTCTTTATCTTAATTTTTTTACTAATTTCTTTTTTGTCTGAAACTATTAGATAACTTTTCCTTCTGACTTTAAATTTTGTGAAAAGTCCATGATATTGTAGGTCACTATTCAATTATGTTTTCATATTAAATCTAGGTTTACATATATCATGTTTTCTTAAAGTGAGATTTATCTATAGCTATTTGTAGACAAGAAAATATTCCATAGGTTCAGATTTATTCTAGACAACAAAAACATATACTTTGTAACAGAATTATTCAGTTCACATGGAAATTTTTTTGTTTGGTGACTGGCCATAATGGGGATTCGAACCCTTGACCTTTGGAAATTTTTATCACTAAAAGATTCTTGCCATGTTTTAATGCTTGTATATTGATTGGATTAATGTTTCAATTAATCACTACAGCAACTTAAAAGGAAAAGCTTTAAGAGAAAATTTTGAGATGAGGAACCTGTAGAAAGGGAAAAGTTGATGATAGACTAGAGAAACAAAATAATTTGTAACGTAAAGTCCCAGAGTAAGAGAGGAGAGAATGGAATCTCAGTGCTCAAGTAGAGGTCTAGCCTTAGACTGGAGGAGGCTCACTATATTATTATTATTGTCATAATTCTTTCCATTTCAAAGTAGAGATTTTTAAACAAAAATTTAGAGCTACCAGAGAATCAGGTTCAGGATAGAGCCATACCTTTTGTCTAATTTGAAGATGTCTTTATCCTTTTTGACTTTCTTCAATAATGTTTTCCATGGTGATTTTGAGACCTTTTGTCTAGGAGAAAGAAACACCTTTCTAAATTAGTTCTAAGCTCTTAGAATATAGGTACAATTTTTTTTTTCTTTTTTTGTGACCGGTAAGAGGATCGCAACCCTTGGCTTGGTGTCACCCACACCACGCTCAGCCAGTGAGCACACTGGCCATCCCTATATAGGTTCCAAAACCGCAGCGGGACCGCCACTGTGCTTCCAGCGCCGCACTCTCCCAAGGGAGCCAGTCGGCCCTATTGGTACAATTTTTAAATGCATTATGTATTAACTTGTCTCCCCTAATAGATTTTAAAGCTCCTTGAGGTCAAATCATGTGTATGGTTTCTTTGGACCTTATCTGGCCCTACCAAACAAGCAGCAGGTGTGTTAAATGGCTGAATGCTGGATCATGCTTGCTCCTGAAGGTGACATCCTGGGTCAAGTCAATATTGACTTGAAGTTTGAGAGAGCTATTGTTAGTGTCTTGTCAGAGTGTTCTGTACTTGACTTAATTTATTCAATAATTTTTTCAATGATTTGGATGAAAACAGAGAAGCCATGTTTACCAATATTGCAATTGATACAAGATTGAAAGTGTTTTGGCTATGAAAATATTTCTGTAGTCTGGAAAACCTGATTCAAACTGAAAGAACACACACACACACACA
>NW_007728515.1:77607-79196 GCF_000696425.1 Galeopterus variegatus | reverse complement strand
CCATGTTTACCAATATTGCAATTGATACAAGATTGAAAGTGTTTTGGCTATGAAAATATTTCTGTAGTCTGGAAAACCTGATTCAAACTGAAAGAACACACACACACACACACACACACACTTGCTTATTTAAGAAACAATTATAGAACATCAGGAAAGAAAAGAACAGGTTTAACCGCTATTTAAGAGAGAACAGTACAGGCAAATGAGTAGATTTCAAGCTCAATGTGAGCAGCAGTGTTCAAGTGGCTGCCATTGTATACTACATCACTCAAGCATGATCTACGTTTCTATTTTCTGGGCACCAGATTTCAATAAACACATTAACAAACAGATTGTGGCTAGAGGAGTGGATTAGGATCCACCGAACCCACTGATCTCTCATTACTCTCCTGTGTTTACTTTCTTCCATGGTGCCTTACTCTCTTACAAATACTCTCAATCGTTGCTACCTGAAAGGTGGTTAAGAAAAAAAGTACTGTCTCATCAGGATTGTCTAAGAATGCCTGGCATATATTTAAAATTTTTTTCTCTTTACCCAAATTTCATCTCTAGGTATACGTATGGCAATCACGGGCCAGATCATATACACCACTTTAAGGATTTTGGCCTTTATCCTAGGTACAATTATACAAAGCCACTGAAGAGTTTTAAGTAGGGGACTAACATGATGACATGATGAAATATCATTTTGAGCAATTCACCCTGCCTCGCTGTATGGAGAATAAATGGCCTAGGATGAGAATTAGTTGTTGCTGCTGCTGTTGTTTTCTCTATAAATGGAATGAGTCTTGAAGGACACCAATATTTAATGGAAGGATAAAGGAAAATATGCCTGCAAAGGAGACAGAGAAATGACCAGAGAAGAAATGGAATCAAATTGTGGAAGCATAGGGAAACTAGTGTTTCTGCTGGAGAGTTGAGGGGGATGAAGACTAAAATATATCCTTTGAATTTAGGCACAAGAAGGTCATTGGTGAGTGTTAAAAAAGGGAGTGGGGGTGGTGAGGAGATACATTGGCACACCTGGAAGAGTGAGTAGGAGGGAAGAAAATGGAGTCAAAGGGTAGAGATATCTCTTTTGTAAAGTTTGCCTCTGATGAGCATTAGTTAGGAGTGAGATGTGGCATTGAGGCAGATTTCTTCCTTCTTCCTTCATTCCCTTCCTCCCTTCCTTCATTCTGATGTTAGACTTGAGCAGGGTTAAACAGATATGAGAATAATCCAGCTGAGAGGAAGAGGCTGAAAATGAAAGAGAAAAAAAATGAGTCACCTCATAGAGAAGAGAGGACACTGTTCTCTGGAGAGCAAGAAGTTACAGCCTATGTTAAGGTTTGTATATTAAATGATGGAAAAAAAGTCTTTTAGTCAAGTGGTATTATGGGTTGATTTGTGTCCTCCCCAAATATATGGGGGAGCTCTAACCCCTGGGACCCAAATGTGACCTTATTTGGAAATAGGGTCTTTGCAGATGTAATCAAGTTAAGATGAGGTCACTCTGAACTAGGATGGGCCCTAATCCAATATCAGTTTTCTTTTTTTTTTTTTTCCTTTTTGTCTTTTTTCGTGTCCGGCAACGGATCGCAACC
>NW_007728515.1:75398-76884 GCF_000696425.1 Galeopterus variegatus | reverse complement strand
GAGATATCTCTTTTGTAAAGTTTGCCTCTGATGAGCATTAGTTAGGAGTGAGATGTGGCATCGAGGCAGATTTCTTCCTTCTTCCCTCATTCCCTTCTTCCCTTCCTTCATTCTGATGTCAGACTTGAGCAGGGTTAAACAGATATGAGAATAATCCAGCTGAGAGGAAGAGGCTGAAAATGAAAGAGAAAAAAAATGAGTCACCTCATAGAGAAGAGAGGACACTGTTCTCTGGAGAGCAAGAAGTTACAGCCTATGTTAAGGTTTGTATATTAAAAAAAGTCTTTTAGTCAAGTGATATTATGGGTTGATTTGTGTCCCCCCCAAATATATGGGGGAGCTCTAACCCCTGGGACCCAAATGTGACCTTATTTGGAAATAGGGTCTTTGCAGATGTAATCAAGATGAGGTCACTCTGAACTAGGATGGGCCCTAATCCAATATCAGTTTTCTTATAAGAAGAGAAGAGACACAGAGGGAACATGATGTGAAGACAGAGAGGGAGAACACCATGAGACAACAAGGGAGAGACTAGAGTGATGCATCTAACCCCCTCTTCTCCCCAAAAGCCAAGGGTTGCTGGCAACAACAGAGGCTAGGAGAAGAGCATGGAATAGGTGGTCCCCTAGAACCTCCAGAGAGAGCATACCCTTCTGACAATTTGATTTTGGGCATCTAGGCTCCAGAACTGTGAAAAGATAAATTTCTCTAGTTTTAAGCCACCTAGTTTGTGGTAATTTGGTATGGCGACCCTAGGAAACAGACAGGTGTTTTTGTGTGTGAAATTGGAGACAAGATCATCTGCTGGACGTAACAGGGCAATGGAAGTCTGAGTAGAGTGCAGAAAGATAAGACTGTTGTGGTGTGAGGAAGAGGTGACCAGAGCAGTTAATGCAGAGAGCCCACCAGGCGTGTGGAAGGTTGTGGTAGGCATGGTTTCTAAAGCAGCCCCCAAAGTTTTACCCTAATCCCCAGAAACTGAGAATGATGAGATATCACTCTCATGGTTATTTCACATAATATGGCATGGATGATGATAAGACGGGGAGATTATCTGGGTGGGAAAGACTGAATCATATGAGCCCTGAAAAACAGAATTTTCTCCAGTTGATGGCCAAGTGGAAGTTAGAGAGATCCTATGAGAACTCTGTGGGACATTGCTAGTTTGGAGATGGGGGGGCTACATGAGAGGAAATATGGGTAACCTCTGGAAGGAGAGAGTGGCCCCTGGCTAACTGCCAGCGAGGAAATGGGGATCTCAACCCTACATGTGCAAGGAACTAAATTCTGCCAACAACCTGAATGATCTTAGAAGATAATTTTTCCTCAGTCCCTTCAGATAAGAATTTAGTCCTGCTGAAATCTTGATTTTTTTCCCTGTGAGATCATAAGCAGAGAACTTCATTGAGTCTGCTTGGACTTCTGACCTATGGTACTGTGAGCTAATAAATGGGTGTTAAGGCTGCTGAGTTTGTGGCAATTTTTT
>NW_007728515.1:73695-74654 GCF_000696425.1 Galeopterus variegatus | reverse complement strand
TGGTGATGGCAAACTGTCTATGGAACAATTCCCACCCAGTCAGTCCTGTGAGTGGGATTATCTCTTGCTGTGCTAGGTGGCTGTGATGCAGGCATCGTTTCCAAGACACCATACTCTCCTGATGATAGTCTTTTTGAATTGTCTAGTTCCTTTTCCTTCTCCCAAACTCTAAAAGTTGGAGCTCTCCCCATAAGACTCATATATAATAACTGACTTCAAATGTCTGAAAAACCATCATGCTGAGCGGAGATTATCTTATTCAATATACCTTCTGAGATTAGAACTAGAATAAGTAGACTTTATACAAAGGCAGATTTATACGTTGGGTTCCTTGGAAAGCTGACTATGACATGGAGATTATCATGTAGGAAGTTTATTGGGAAGTTTATTTATCCCAGTAAACTTGGGATCAATAACTGTGGGGGAGTGAAGGAAGGGTTGGCACAGGGAGCAGCGGAACTGTAATGCAGTTCCAACAAAGGCCTCAGCTGATCCCATGAATTTGAGATGAGATGGTCCTGCAGAGTTGTCCTGAATTGAGGCAAGAGAGACAGGTCTTAACCTGTCTTTCAAACCAGAAAAGAGTCATAACCTTGGGCAATATGACTATCTTCAGCTGAGGGCAGTTACTAGACAGAGACTCAGTTGAAAGTCTTAGCTGTCAACATTCCTGGCAGGGTAGGGGAATAAATGCCTCTCCTAAAAAGTGGGAGTGGAGGAGGAGATTAGGGCAGTGCTTCACAGCATGTAATACAATATGAAAGAAGACTCATTAGTGTGATAGGGCTCTATGTCCCTGGAGGGGCCTTTCAACAGAGATTGCAGGACCCCTAGTAAGGATGTTGTGCAGTGGAATCCGGTACAGAACTATGAAATGGACTGTGACTACTTGGAGAATTTCCAAAACCCTCTTCCTTCTCTAGCATTTCTGGTTGCTTCCGTCGTCCATGCCAACACTG
>NW_007728515.1:70589-72798 GCF_000696425.1 Galeopterus variegatus | reverse complement strand
TTCCAAAACCCTCTTCCTTCTCTAGCATTTCTGGTTGCTTCCGTCGTCCATGCCAACACTGCCTCTTCCTTGTGGCTTTAATATAGTAACAATTTGTGTGCTTTCTTCCTTACAAAGAAGACACAATATGGGCCAGAGCATGGAATGGAGTCTTAATAATTGACTACCCTTGACACGTTGGACATAATTGTGCTCTTCTACCCTCAGGATAATATATACATTGTGCAGGACAGTTCTCCAGGTATCCTTGGTAACCCAGTTCCCCCTCCTTCCTCACCTAGAGTTCTCAAGAATAACTGTAGAATGTTCTGGGAATGCAACATCCTGAGATAAGGAGGGACTTATGTTTCAGTACCAGACTCTGTTTCAGTATCCCCTAGAATCGGGATGTCCTGTAATGCTTTATCCCAGTAACTCACATCACCCCTGGGGTAAAAACCAAGGGTGAGCTGCTTTTTGGGGTCCATTAGCTCTATTGCAATTAGGGCACATGCAGATGAGATTCCATCTGCCCCCAGCAACTTTCTTGAGCCTTGGAGGACCAGCTTGTCATGAATGCTCAGTTTCTGTTGTCTCTTGCTGCCAATCTGTAAATAATAAACCAATTTCATGTAATGTATGTGTGAGTGTTCCATCTCACTGGACTCCAGCAAGTAGTAAAAGTGCAGGCCAAGATGCAGCAGTGGGCTGAAGTGGTAACCAGTGAACGGTGAACCTGCTTTGCTCATAGGATGTCTATATTTTAAAAATTGTAGAAATACCTTGATCTAGTCATTACCACTTAAGTTTCTATAATTGGCAGAGCAGGCTTCTCTATTTTTATTTACACCTCATCATTTAGGAGGGGTCTTTTAGCCTTAAAATGGGTTAGAGCTGTTACCAGTCATCAGGAGAGAGCTTTGTTTTTTGGGTTGGTGCTCTTTTCTGAATAATTTGAGAATTTATTATTGCACTAGAAAATGGAACAAAAAGTCGACCTCAAATGACCTTGACCATAAAAGACACAAGAGTGACAGATCACCTGGCAGAGGCAGGATGGAATAAGTGGGATGTGAGGGGGAAGGCTGAGAAGGAATAAGGAAGACAGTTGGGGCTTCTGGGTACACACCAGCCTGTGTAATGTAGACAGTAAAGAAATATTTTGTACCTTCTGGACTCTAAGTGTGTTCATGATTGGGTTCTGGTAAAACTATTATTTCTGTGAATGTTCTATACCTAAATACTCTTCCAGACATTAAGAGGCATAACAGCAAGGTTTTAACAATTTAGCATTTCTGACTTTTTCTCATGCATATAATTTGACAAAAATTTAGTGATGTTCCTAAATGAATATTACTGCGTTATCCTTTAAATAGGCTTTTAAAGCCCTTTGTCACTTGGTTCCAGTTTTATCCTTCTAACCAGGGGAGGCATCTTGTTGAATCTTCAGCCTCTCATAGGGATAGGGATCCTGGTCACTTTCTCAGGAGTTGGCTCTAGCTCTGATGCACCAAGCTCTGCCCTGTCTTACCTGTTCCCACTGCAACATAGCAGGACCATCTATGCCTCCTCTATCTGACATCCTATTGATACATCCTTGCCATTTCCTGGACCACTGAACCCATATTCAGGCATTTTTATCCTACATATTTAATACACATGTGGGGTGATAGATGGAATGATAGGCAGATAGGTGGATAAAATTTTATTTGCCTGGATCCAAATCCTTTCTGTGTGTAAACCCTTAGAACAAAATAGATGAGAAGGGCTCTTTCTTCCCCCTAATATCTCTGGTGCCTGTCATGTACCTCCTTCATCAGGAGCTGGGGATCAGTGAAGTGGCATAGAGGACCACTGGTGACACCTCTAGCTACTTCGGTTGGGAGATACAACTCAGTCTTCGTATACAGGAATGTGTTTTGAACACTCTCATGGATTCTGTGTGTTTGTGTGAGCTGCTAGCAGTAATGCTGTTTCACATGAACTGTAACCCTTCACCCTACTTTTAAGGGCATCACATGGGTGAAAGTGTGGTAAACTGTAAGAAGGCGTAAGAACCTGTGTGGGTGTGGGAATACACAGAGAAGCACTACGAAGACGCTGTGCCTTTGTTAAGTATCTTTTATTCTGTCACGATCCAAACATAATTAATGATACAATGAGGTAGTTAAAATAAGGATGATGTGTTCACATAACTGAGAATTAAGGAAATGAGAAGAAACCTAAAAGG
>NW_007728515.1:61807-69815 GCF_000696425.1 Galeopterus variegatus | reverse complement strand
GAAATTTCCCATCAATGTTACCATGAGAAAAGGAGATGGGGGGGTATACAATATAAAAGGCATAAAGACAAGTCTTAGAGACATAAACCAAAAAGTCTCTGGGAAGAGAATTGTGATCAGTAGGGGCCTCCAAAAGCAAAGGTAAAGCTGAATGGGTTTAACAATTTATAATTGATAGAAATCAGGCATAGGCAGCGACACATGTGAAGATATCACTTGTCACTAAGCTATTTTTGGAAATTCTAATGGCTACAAAATAAACTGATAACTATACAAATGGACAAAAAAGGCATATTAGTTTCAGTGATGGAATATACATGAAAAATTGATGTACATATATGTGTATCAGTTATGAACCAGGCGAAGGACCTGGGAATCAATTAAGATATAATCTCAATGTGGATAGTCTAGAAATTTAAGATTAATGCAAAATGCTGATATTGGATACAAAGTAAATTATATATCCTAGGTCAGAATCATGGTGCTCTTGTAGCAGAACTCCATGCACAGTTTTGGATAGTACTCTATAATAAAATTATAAGGAAACCAGCAAGTGTTTCCACAGAGATAATTTAAATAATACTAAAGATGAATGGACTGAAAGTTTATAAGGGATCAAGACTACAGTTTGAAAAGATGGCCAGGGAATGTGATTTATTAATTTTTTTCTCAACTTTTTGTTTTGAAAAATTGCAATTCTGTGGGGAGTTGCAACAGTACAATAAACACCTAGGTGCCCTTCACCTAGAATTCATCGATTAACATTTTTTTGCATTCATGCTGTGTTTTTCCAAATCACTTAAAAGTTGCAGATATCATGTTGCTTTATTCCTAATATTTTAGCATGTGTTTCTAAAGAAAAAGGGCATTTTCTTACATAACCACAATACCATTATCACAATACTACTGATACACTATTATCTAATAAATGGTCTACGATTTCAAATTTCCAAGTTTTTCCATAACATTTTAATAGTTTTTTAGAAAAACCAGGGGCCAACCAACTATTATTTGTGCATTTAGTTTTCATGTCTCTTTAATCTTTCATCTTGAACATCTACCAGTCTTTTTTTTTTCCTCTTGGCATTGACATTTGCCAGGAGTCCGGGACCATTATACAATGGTCCACAATTTAGATTTATCTTAGTTTCCTCATGACTGGTTTCAAGTTAAACATCTTTTGACATGAATACTACATAGGTGATACCGCTTTCAGTGCACTCCACCGGGAGTCATATAATGCCAATTTGCTTCATCACTGTTGATGTTAAGTTTAATTACTTGGTTAATGTGGAGCTTGTCAGATTTCTTCACTTTACAAGTTACTTTTTCCATTCTTAATCAATAAGCAATCTTTGGAATGATACTTTGAGGCTGTGTTCCTCAAAGTATCATTCCAACATTTTTAACCAAATGTTTTGGCATCCATTGATGATCTGTACCTATTTTCTCATTTTTCCCCCCATTGTTTCTACACTATCAGCGGGGATTTTTCTGTGAAGATGAGCTCCCTCCACCTTTTTTTTTTTTTTTTTTTTTTTTCATTTGGCTATTCTGGGATGTTTGCATTTTCATATCAACTCTCAGATCAGTTTGTCAATATCCACAAAATAATTTGCTAGACTATACATAAACATGGAATATCTCTCCATTTATTTAGATTGTCTTTGATTTCTTTCTTCAGAGTTTTATAGTTTTTCTCATATAGATCTTGTATTTTGTTCAATTTATACCTAATTATTTTATTTTTTGAAATGCATTTGGTATGTTGTTTTTACTTTTCGTGTGTATGCAATTGACTTGATTATTAACCTTGTATTCTGCCACTTTACTATAATAACTTATAAGTATAAGGACTCATTTGGTCTTATCAGCACCATACTCTAACGAAGTGAGCTAACCGGTCAGCCCCCTTCAACTTTTTAAAGTATCATTCTGGCTTTGTGGTTCCTTTTTACATTTAATCCATTCCGTAATTATTCTTTCTTGTGCTCAAATTGTCCTGACTCCTGTTTTCCTTTGAATGTCTCCAATTTTTTAGGATTTCCTTACTTTCTGACAAAAATAGTATATTCCAAATTCACCTTGAACTTTTCCTGCCCTAAATTCATAATCAGCCATTTATCAAAGGAGTCCATTTTTATTTGTTTAAAAGTGGGGGATGGGATTTAGACACCAAGATCTGGATGTTTGGAGACAGTTCTGCAGGGATCTCTCATGTTTCTGTATATCTTGTGAGTGAGGCAGTAACTGACCTTTGTTCTGGACTATGTTTTTAAAAAATTTTCTGACTTATTGTATTGTCATTTATTTTATTTAAAAAAATTTTAACATTTACTTATGCATATCTGCGTGGTACAGTGTGTTGTTTCAATACATGCATATACTGCACAATGATTCACTTTAGGTAGATCGTATAGTTTTGTACCCATTAATCCACCACTTCACAAGCATGTTTATGTAGTGAACAGCCATGGAAGATATGGTGTCTCTCTCCAGAGCAAAGGGAAGGGTTTTTTAGTGTCTAGCATAATAAAGATAATGTCTCTCTCTGGGGCAAGTGTTAGACAGCCTTCCCATTCTACAAGATTCAAATTTCCTAAGTTCAGTGTTCCTCTCCTGTAACAACCCGTTGCGTATGAAGACATCACCTGGTCCTCTCACACTGCCCTGTGGGAATTAGGGTTGGGGAACAGGTGCAAATGTTGATATTCTGGCAACTGCTATTTCCACGAGTAATAAAGTCCATTGTTGCTGACCCTGTTGCTGACCCAGGAGTTCCTTGTGTTCTGCCAGCATTCATGAAACTGTGGAAGACTAGCTTGTTAGGTGTTAGGTTGCAAGTAGGATGAAACCTCAGACTCTGTACAGTTCTTGACACTGGGAATAGGTGTGTTAATGGCTACTAGTGTGTCATTACTTCTATGCCTTTTCGATGGAGAGAACTAGGAAATATATTTGTCAAAAATCATGAGTTCATATTAACACCTCCAATTCTAAAACAGTGGCACCAGGTTCTTCCTCTCCTTCTCCTAATCCATGTTTACATCTCCCTTCTCTCCAGAGAGAATCCCAGTTCTTAAAATACCAATATATTCACTCATTTGCTCTCTTCTGCATTTCATATAAATTAGGATAAGAATTATTATGCAAAGGCCACTACCAAAGCCAAATCTTCTAAGAAAAGTTCGATATTTGTTTACAGTTCTTTTTGCCCTTAGAGTATATCACAATAAAGATACAGTCAGATTACTGTACTATAAAGATACTTTAATTCTCTTTTTCTGTGATTATGTTATCAATTTATCAATATAGTTAGGTTCATTTGTTTTTCTTAAAATTGTTTTAGAGCTGCTAAATACTCCATTGTGTTGATGTTCAATAGTTTATTCACCCAGGCTCCTATGCATGGGCATTTGGGTTGTTCCTAAAATGTTACTGTTACCAGCAATGCCACATTGAATAGCCTATTGTTTTTTGGGAGGTGTATCTTAAGCGTATTCCTAGAAGTGAAAATGCTTGAACAGAGAATAAATGCATATGCAGTTTTGGTAGTTATCGCCAATCCCCTTATAGTAGATTATACCATTTTGCACTACCACCTAGAAAGTCTGCAAGTGCCTGCGTCTTTATAGCTTCATCAGTAATGTGCATTGAAAAGCTGAATTTTTGCCAATCTGAAAAATAAAAAATGGTATTGGTATTTGCACTTCTAATGAGAAGTGAAATTATATATCTTTTCATATGTGTAAGAGTATTTATATATATATATATATAATTGCTCCTGTCTTCCCATATTTCTATGGGGTTTTAGTCTCTTTTCTCTTCCCCTTAATTTTAAAAACTTTTAAAAAAAGTTTTATTTGGCTATCATTAACATATGATAAATAGCACACATTTAAAATATACAATTCGATCGGCTTGTGCATATGTATAGCAAACATACCCCCCAAAGTATCCTTAAGCCCTTTATAATCCATCTCTCCCTCCCTGCTCACTCCTCACATGCATGCGCTTACCGGTAAGTACTTAGCTGAAGACTTAAGAAGAACCCTCTTCAGATCTCTGGAGTTCTCCAGCTGCACAGGCCTCTCTTCTCCATCACATTCTGAGGTTCTGGGGATTAGGACCCAATTCAACAGTTGCGGGGGAGTGGCACAATTTAACCCACGAAAGAGGATATCAGGAATGGGAGTAAAATTTTGTCAAAGGCTTTATAACATTAATGGAGACAATAATAATTTTTATTTTTAGTTACATTGCTATAGTAAATTACAATCATGGATTCCCTAATGTTGAATTATTCTTGCATTACTAGAGTAAATCTCATTTGATCACAATGTATTATTTTCTTAATGTGGTTTTGGAATCTGTTTGCTAATATTTTATTTAGGATTTTTTACATTAGAATTCATAAATAAGATTGGTCTGCATATTTTTTGTCCTATATTTATCACATGTAGAAATCAATGTTAAACTTGCTTTGTAAAAATAATTTGGAAATTTTAATTCTTTTCCTATGCTGTATAACAATACACTTGCCATTAGGATTATTTGATCTTTGACATTTTTCGTAGAAATTGCCTGTGAAATCATCTGAGTCTGGTCCTTTCATGTAAGGTAGTTTCTTAACTTTTTCTGTACATCTTATTAAATATTATTGGTATTGGAGTTAATTTGGTAAATTGCTTTTTTCTGGGAAATTACTCATTTCATCAAGGTTTTCACAATCATTCACAACATAATGTTATGACTTTCAAGATATCCTGATTTAATGGTTATTTTCATCTTAATTTCTTATTATGTGGACGCCTATTTACATTTAATGACATGTCTCAAATGTTTGGTTTCAACTCCATCCTTTGATGAATACCTACTGCTTGCTTGCTGACATATTTCATTCCAGAAAACCATATCATTAAATTAAAATCATGCTATAAATTAAAAAACATTTCTGTGACTTATAATGAGAGAATTACAATGTATTCCATTTCAACCCAAGATAACCAAATACTTTTCACAGATACAAAAAATATATTAATTGAATAATGTAAATATAAGTAATAAACAACAGTTTGAAAGTAAATACATACAGGTCATACATAAAATGTAACATTTTGAAGATTTATTATATTCTCCAAAAGAGGAAGAGATGACGTGATAGTTGGTCATGGAGGATGGGAGGGACTCATTCTGCTTTCTGCATGATCTTCATCAATTTTTTTACTTTAAGGAGGCCCCAAAAGTTAGTGTTGGAAAATTGATCTCCATTGCAACAGTGTTAAGAGGGTGAGAAATCTGATTATGACCCGTGAAAGGTGGGGCTTTTTTTTTTTTTTTCTTCCCTTTTTGTCTTTTTTCGTGACCGGCAACGGATCGCAACCTTCAGTGTCGCGCCTGTACCGGACCGGGACCGGCAACGGGAGAGCAACCCTCGGGGTTGCACCCGTACCTCGCTCAGCCAGTGAGCGGCCGGTCCGCATGTGGGATCCGAACCCTTGGCGGGAGTGCCGCCGACTGTAGCAGTGCGCCACTGGGGTGGCCCAAAGGGGGGGCTTTTTTTTTTTTTTTCTTCCCTTTTTGTCTTTTTTCGTGCCCGGCAACGGATCGCAACCTTCAGTGTCGCGCCTGTACCGGACCGGGACCGGCAACGGGAGAGCAACCCTCGGGGTTGCACCCGTACCTCGCTCAGCCAGTGAGCGGCCGGTCCGCATGTGGGATCCGAACCCTTGGCGGGAGTGCCGCCGACTGTAGCAGTGCGCCACTGGGCTGGCCCAAAGGTGGGGCTTTTAAGAGGTGATTGGATTGTGAGGACTATGCTGTCTTGATTGGATTGTGAGGACTATGCTGTCATTACACCCTAAGTCATTTAGGGTGTAATGAGTTATCATGGGTGTGGACTGGTGGCTTTATAAGGAGGTGAGCGAGAGCTCTTGCTCATGCCGTTCTTGCCATGTGACTGCCTGAGTCACCACGGGACCCTGTACAGAGTCACCACCAAGAAGGCCCTCACCAGATGTGTCCCTGGACTTTGGACTTAGCCTTCAAAACTGTTAAGAAATAAATTTTATTTATTAATTAACCAGTTTCAGGTATTCTGTTATAAGCAAAAGAAAATGGATGAATACAGAGGCCATGATTATTTGCACTCAAATTCACTTAAAAATAAAGTTTATAGCAATTAAGAACCCCTTCATGGCAAAATGCAAGCTAAATGTTACAGTACTTTGAAACACATGGAAATAGCTCATGTGTGTCACAAATTGCAGAGCACAGATCTCTTGGTATAAGTCCGTAGACCTAAATATTTTTGGGTCTTCCAGAAATGAAACTCAGCTCAGATTTCCTTTATCTGAGATTTCCTGACTGGAAATGTTTTGAGTAAATTGGTGACTGTCTTTCCCGAAACTGTAACACTGTAAAAAATATAACTTTTATAGTGAAAAAAAATCACTTTTTTTCTTAGCATGTTTTGGGTCAAAAAAGAAAAAAAGAGATATCTGAAAGGTGGTATAATTTTTCAAGAGGTGTTATGGTAAAAAAGTCATTGAAATCAATAGCCATACGTATTTCAATGTTATTATTCTAGTGGATAAGAAAAGCTAAAATTGTCATGTTTAAGTAGTTTATTTTGGTAGGGATATTGATTCATTGAACATACTGCTCTTATAGACACCAAACATTTCTTACACTGGTTATCACATCCTTTCATGTTTTAACTCAGAACCTTTATTTTTGCTTTCATTGTTCTTGGATGAAATTCCAGTTTCCTAATTCTGTTGAAAGATCTTCCACAGTCTGGTTCCCACAGATCTCTCCAGATCTTTAGTTTTCACCCTCACCCTAGACTAACCCTGTGTTTTGGCTATGTTGAAATGCTTGTACTTCCCAGAATTTGACCTACTTTATCGCACCCACAGGCCTCCGTAAAAGTTGTTTCCTCACCTTACACATCCTGCCTTTTGTTCTTTGCCTCATTCTCTTCTACTGAGGAGTCTCAGTTTAAATTTCACTTGTTTGAGAAGACCTTCCATCTCCTAGATTAGGTCAGCCATTAGGTTCCCTTGTCTCCAGAGTGCTCTGTATTTCCTTAATCACAATAGCCTTTATTGTAATGCTTGCTTCATTGTATGCCTTCTGAACCTTCAAGGTCAGGCATTATGATTATCTTATTCATTACTACCTTTTCAGCGTATTATAGAAAGCTCTCTGTATTTCTAGAGTGGATGAATATATAACTATGTATACAAACTATTCCATTAAATTTATTCCTTTAGTATATTTTTGTCAACTCTATCATTTTTTTAACCTATCTTTAAAGGATTTGTCAACGCTATTGTTAAAAAACTTTTTTATTACAAAAATTATTTATTTGTATCTGTAACTATTTTCCTGCAATGAGAATAAAATAATTCTGAGGCATAGGCACAGAATAAATAATGCCTCCTTGCTGTCACAGTTTACTTGTAAGAAAGCATGTCTGCATTATAAACATTGTTAATTTTATCCTTTATCTTCTTTTGGAAATTGGCAAAGGAAAGTTGTTAAAAATATTATANTTTTAACTCTTTCCTTTTGAAGAATGTAGATATTTAAAAAGTATTATTTAAAACTAGAAATTTAACAGTATTTTATTCTAGTGCCTTTATATTAACATTGCAGTTTGATCCAGCCTTTCGTACTTGAAAAAAAAAATCAGGTCTGGGTGATAAATATGGTGTGAAAGTACACAAGTGATTTCAAAAAATGACTTATGAGCTATGAAATAATCAGTCTAAATCTGTATTAATTTAAGAGAAAAATGATTCTCTTTCACTGTTTTAAAAAGCAAAAGAGCTCCACCTGGTGTTGAACAAAGCTATTGACTAATTTTTATTTGATGATTTAGAATTGTCCATTTTCTAAAAATTGTAATTCAGAATGCTTTTCTCTGTATTCTAATATTATTGATATTGTTCCTAGATTATATGGAGTTAGTTCTTTTATAAAATAACTAAGGGCTGGCCGG
>NW_007728515.1:59098-60414 GCF_000696425.1 Galeopterus variegatus | reverse complement strand
TAGAAAAATTTCTCTCCTACACCTTTCCTTCATACTATCTGCACCTCACCGTGAAAATGCCCCTCACACACTGAAATTCATCCATTCCCTGGTTTGTGCCCAGGCCACACCTCTCACTGGCTGCTCTCACTAATGGCTGAGTGCACTGGAGGCCAAGCTGGTCCTGGAAAACAGGTGGGACTCCTTTGTCTGCCCACTTAAGCTGGAGGATTTCCCTGTGGCTTTGCCAAACCTTCCTCAGACTGCACAGCACCCTGGGGTGCTTCCATTCAACCTCTCTCCCTCCCACCTTCTCTCCCAATCTCTGGGCAGACTTGGATACAGTCTGACAGCTATTCCTGCATTCCCAGCTCCCTCTCTATTTCTTTTTGTATAGGCATTTTCCTCTAATAAAATCCATACATATTTAATCCTGTCTTGGTAACTGCTTCTCTGATATCCCAGACTAACATGATGAAAAATGGGAAAGTGGAGATATCGGTCTTATTTTTTAATATCTGGGTTGTATAATATCTGGTTCTTATGCATTAAATTAGATTCTGACATTTTAAACTCAGGTCTGGGTCTCTTCCAGCTTTGCCAGTGAGTGCATGGTGTGGAAAAGGGTATATGTCCTGTGGAACCTCTTGGTTCGTCAATGCTCCAAGGCCACAGGGTAGACTCCTAACTTCACCCACCATTTTATTGTTTGCCCCAGCCAAAAGGGCATTTAGGCAAGAATGATGAATCAATGCAAATCCAACACGTCTTCTAGAAAAATACCTTAAAATTTTTTTTTTCTTTTACTTATGGAGGGTGGGACTTAAGTGTCACCTTTGTACACACAAAACAAATTATATTGAGTGTTGCATTTCAATATCAAGTGCTGGGGATGATTCAAATGCAGATTCACATTTCACTTTATCATTGAAATGGAATATACATTATCCGAATATCCTAGAAAATAATCAATGCTGTGGAATGAAAGACACTTGGAAATTTCTGATAGAAAGGCCACGAGCACCAGTAACTTACAACTTCTGGAAACTGCCCAGGGTTCTCGTGTCATGGCCATGTTCTTGGTTTGCTTCTGTCTCACTGATACTTTAACTAAAAGGTAATACAACTCTAGGAAAGTAAAACTTCACATTACCTTGTAGTGTGTTAAGTGGAAAGAACCATAGCCTGGGAGGTAGAATATCTGCATTTGAGTCTTGGCTCCACTATATGATAATTCTCAGGAGCTTGGGTAGGCCACTTACCCTCTTTAAGCTTCAGTTTCCTTATCTGTAAGATGGGGATACAAATCCCTGACTCACACAGCATAAAGCTTAAAT
>NW_007728515.1:55552-57760 GCF_000696425.1 Galeopterus variegatus | reverse complement strand
AGGGAGCAACTTTTTTTTTTTAATTGAACCATACTTGATTGTACACATCTGTGGGGTACAATACGGAGCAACTTTCCATCCTCCCTTTGTTATACCTAAGATTCGTATTCCTTAAATTAAAGTCTGGCCGAGGTTGCACTCCATGGACATCCTTTGGTCCTGAGAAGATAAAATACTTTCTATGTAATACCAATTTTATGCAATAGAAGAGGGACAGTCCCCCAAAGGATGGCAAAGGGGTGCTGGGCAAGAAAAAGTAATAGACACCCATTACTTGACGTATTCAACTCAAATATTTTCCAATGATTTTTTGTTTGTTTGTGACAGTTGTCCTCATTTTCCTTTGTTACTGAGATGATACACAGTGTTCTGTTAAGTTGTGACAAGCTCAGATATCTACCAACATGCTTTTTGATGTCCTCGTTTCTTCTCTCTAAGCAAATGCTGCATTGGATAGNTTTAGATAGAATGACATGTCTTGCCCCTCTCATTTTTTGTAACATTTTAAACATTTAAGATATTTAGATTCTATTTTTTATGAGTTTAGTTTTTAAATATTTATGGAAATATCATGCAAATATATAATCTGTCTTTCTGTTATTATAACAGATATTCTAGCAAGAAACACTAGAGGGCATTCATTGATCTTTCCAAAGACATTTATACACTATTTTTATATGCACTTGTTCATATGCAGTGCAACTTGTTCATGATTGAGAACCTAAATATAAAAATTTTCATTTTCTAAAATATCTAAGCATATTACTGAATACTCAAGAAACCAAACAATGAAAAATAGATAAGTGGGTCACTTTTGTAAATAATATAAAAATTATTTATATTATTTATAAACAATTAAAATTTTAAACGAATCTTAACATATCTCTCCCCCACCTTTACAAACCCACTTTTCAGATCAAGGAAGAATCTAATAAAGGTTAAGTAAATTTAAACAATGTTTGTGAAATCCTTTAAAAAGTATAAAGAAAAGCTCCTGGGAGGTGTTCGCGCAGGATACCTCATCCTTTGAGGATGCTAGATTTCTGGGTTGTGTGTGGGTGGCAGACTTGGGAAAGGTGTGGTTGACAGCAAGCCTGATGCACACTCCCAGGAATCATGCCCTTGTTGATATCTCCCAACTTCCTGCCCAAATGGACTTTCAGATTTTTTCTAGATGCTTCTTGTCTGGGCCACTGGGTAAGTAATTTCCTGAGTCACACTCCTGGGACCTCTTCAAGTCACTTTCTGACAACTCCTTATCCTCCTCCAGAACCTTCACTGACGTGATTCCTGAATCCTTGGATAGATCTTCTAGTACTATCCTGATCTTGCCCTAGGTTTTTGATTGGGTCTTTCTCTAGTTTGAACTTTACTGGGCCCTTTCTACAGAATCTTCCAGAGCTCCTGGACTTCATCTTCTGTACATTCTTTCTGCTTTCACCTGCAAATCCAGAAGGCTTGGAGGGCCCATGCTTGATTTTTGCTGGACACTGACATGTCATCAGTGAGAATTTGCCTTGAGGCCTTGTCAGTTGCTCAGGGCCGTCAGGTGGTTCATCTTTGATGAATGTATCTTGTTGCTGCAGTTTTTCCTGGAGATCAGGGATGATAGAATCNCTACCAACATGCTTTTTGATGTCCTCGTTTCTTCTCTCTAAGCAAATGCTGCATTGGATAGGCCAGACACTGGTTCTTGATGACTGAGGCACTGGTATTTTTTATTCTTGGCATTATACATTCTTGGAATGATCGATACTATGTAAAGTTTAGGCAAGGCACAACGGAACGTGCAGGTTTTGGTGCATGTCCGGGTAAATTGTGTTCCTATACTGCTTTCTATTTTCACCATGACCATTACTGGGGGACTTAAGCAGAGGCAGCAGATGCCCGTGGAAATAGTATTTTATCTTCCAGAGACAGAAGCTCTGTGTATGCATGCTCATGGGCAGGGCACAGGCATGGCTTTGGGGACAAATTGCCTGTATATTGCTGCTTCTTTAAGAATGACTCCTGTAACTACTTTAGTTTGGAGTTAGCTAGAAAGGTAGAACTAGAAAGAAGGCAAGAAGTTTGTTCCACATCTGAAAAACTCTCAGAACAGCTTTGATTTCTATCACCATTCTGTATACATTACAATATATCTATTGTTTAGATAGAATGACATGTCTTGCCCCTCTCATTTTTTGTAACATTTTAAACATTTAAGAT
>NW_007728515.1:42547-54283 GCF_000696425.1 Galeopterus variegatus | reverse complement strand
ACGTGATTCCTGAATCCTTGGATAGATCTTCTAGTACTATCCTGATCTTGCCCTAGGTTTTTGATTGGGTCTTTCTCTAGTTTGAACTTTACTGGGCCCTTTCTACAGAATCTTCCAGAGCTCCTGGACTTCATCTTCTGTACATTCTTTCTGCTTTCACCTGCAAATCCAGAACGCTTGGAGGGCCCATGCTTGATTTTTGCTGGACACTGACATGTCATCAGTGAGAATTTGCCTTGAGGCCTTGTCAGTTGCTCAGGGCCGTCAGGTGGTTCATCTTTGATGAATGTATCTTGTTGCTGCAGTTTTTCCTGGAGATCAGGGATGATAGAATCCCTGGGATGGATGGAGGCTGTCTTTTGGGTCTGGGGAAGGTTGGGAGTGGGTAGACTAAAGACTTCTTGAGATTCTTTGAACACGGAGGGTAAAGCCCTAACTCCATTTCAGTCCCTTCTGTGAGGACCATCCCAGATATTGATTTTTAGTTAGGATGAATGATGATGACTCCTTCGGGGATGTGGGACAAGATATTCTACAGACCCTAGTCAGGGTGGAGAACAACGGAATGGGTTTGGGAGAGAGGATGGGGATGGGCCTGCGTCTAGACCTGAGTAGGAGGTGAGGACCAGTTTTGAGACCAAAGTTGGAATTGGATCACGTGGTGGGGTAAGGGCTGGGCATGGGAAAGCTAAGAAGATTAGAGACTCCATCGAATAAAAGAGAGGGAGATTGACATGAGGAAGGCTTTCAAGGGAACCAGGCAGTAACTACCAAGGACTCACTGTGCAGAGAGGGGAGGTCCCAGAAGAGCTGGCTGCATTTCTGCTGTAAATGGTCCTCCAAGACCTTGGGATAAGAGAGCTTCTGAAGTCCAGGAAGCTTCTCTGGTCTGTCTTTCATTCTCCAGAAGGATTGTGGGGTTAGGGTGTTCTGCTTGTCACCCGGTGACTTTAGTACATTCCACAAAGAACTCAGGTGGTAGTCTGGGCTCATTTGTTTGAGAAATGACCCATCCTTTTCTTTTTCCTTCCACATCATCAGTTCTGCTCTCTTCAAGATTAGTATCTCCAGGAGCTTCTGAACATTGGGGTTGATAAAAGAGGGGCCACCAGCTTCTACCTGCCTGTGTGTGGAGTCTTCCCACAATGAGGCCTCTGGTGGATGGCAGGAAAGACACTCTTGCTGGGATTGGCCATGTGATGAACTGGGGAAGAACAAGGCCTTGGCAGTTGCCTGCCCCCAGGAGAGGAACGAAATGGTGTGGTCAAGGCCTGAGATGCCTGATTCTCCTCGAGTCAGACTAGTCTTCTTGAGGTTCTACTGGGTGGAGGCCAGAGGCAGAGGGTGCTTGGCCAGAGGAGGCATGTTACACTTCTTGCTGTGTAATAGAGATGAAAAAAATATTACTCAAAGCAACATGAATGCAATGAGAAGCCCGAAGGGACTGCACATTAGCAACTCCTCTTTTAGGAGAAATTGGGTATAGACCTGATTCAAAGTTAGCTTCTGTTTTTATTGTAAAGACAAGGAAGTTTCACAAGAAAAATCAGTTGATTCAATCATTTCAAAAGAACACAAAGACATAGGCAACAAAAGTTATCTATGGCTAAGTATAGCTTAAACAATACAAACTAGTAACATCAATTAACCACGTGACATTCCAAAGTACAGTTTCTGAAAAGCTAAGTTGATCAAACTGTAAGCATTATCTAATCTAAAATATAACCTCTCCTTAAATGATTTAAGAAGAATTACATTTTTATGATTAAATCTAAGTGTGCTTCTGCTCAAGACAGTTTCTGAAAAGCTAAGTTGATCAAACTGTAAGCATTATCTAATCTAAAATATAACCTCTTCTTAAATGATTTAAGAAGAATTACATTTTTATGATTAAATCTAAGTGTGCTTCTGCTCAAGAAACCCACAGGCTAGACCTGCATCTGGGCAATCAGGTAAGATTCTGCCTCCTGAGGCTGGAGGTGACTCCAGCCACTGGTGGAAGGCTGTCAGGGGCTCAGCACAGCCTTCCAATGAGTTCCATGTGGAGGCAAGTCTTGGCTCAAAAGTGCCTGCTGCACTGATGAGCCAGTGCTCAGGGCCTGTCCTGTCAGTGCTCTCTCACCAATCCCATCCTCGGCCACTGAGTCCTGGTGTTTGACCTTGCCCTGGCTCCTCCAGCTCAGCCACACAGCTGGTCTGAGAGCTTTGGCTAGAAGTCCTAGTGCCCACTCTCACCCCTGCCAGGCCCCACTTGTGCCTAGAAGGATGATGTTCTATTCTTTCCTGAGGTTTCCCATCTCAAGAGTCTCTCTAGTTGATTTGGAAAAGTGGAAATAGTAACAGGGAGAAAAGAGAGAATCATTGTCTGTTGGATCTGGGCGGAGGGTTGCTTACCTTCTTCATGTTCCTCTTTTTCCTAGGAGGTGGTAAGAATGGAACATTCTGCAGGTAGGGGAGTAACATAATGAAGAGCCCCACTGCACCCAGGAAGGCAAGGGTGATATCTACCACCTAGGAAGTGGAGCTGGGGCTCGGCCCTGTGGCACTAACACTATTCACAGGGAAGAGATGATTCTCCATCTTCTGAATCTCGGTGCTGTCCTTAGGCAACTGAGCCCTGAGAGTTACCTTTGGGACTAAGGCTCAGGCATGGATCACAGAGCTGTGGCCTCATCAGAAAGGGCTCCTGAGGGTGGGGGAGGGGGCAAAAAGAGGAATAGGCTGAACCACAGCCCCTCCCCCATCACCTGGCCCAGAAGATCTCTTGACCCTCCTGGGCTTTCTAAATCCCTCCTTCAGACCCCACTGCTCAACTTGTTACAGATAAACCTTCATCATTTTTCTATTCTTTTCCCCTGGAACCCAGATATTAACTGGTCCATTTTATCCCTTGGAGATCTTGGCTTGAGGCCACTAATTTTATAATAGAACCAAGCTTCTATCTGCATTTTGATGAGGCATCTTTACTAGCAAGTTCTCAGTGTATTGCTTTTCACCAGGACAGTCTGTGCATTCACCAACTCACTGTTTCTGATAATGTCATGCATTTCAACCTTGCTTTGATATTTTGATCAAGTTTTACTTCTGAATCTTCCCAGTAGTTCTGCTACATCTTGGCCATGTGTATTAGTTCATTCAGGCTGCTATAACAAAATACCACAAACAGAGTGTCTTATAAACAACAGAAATTTATTTCTCACAGTTCTGGAGGCTGATAAGTCCAAGATCAATGTTCCAGCAGATTTATAATCTGGGCCCACTTTCTGGTTCATAGATGGCTAATTTTTCAATATGTCCACATGGTGGAAGGGACAACTAAGCTCTCTCAGGGCTAATCCCATTCATGAGGGCTTCTTGACTTCATTAAGACCCAAAGGCCCCACCTGCTAATATCACCACTTTGGGGGTTAGGAGTTTAACATATGAATTTTGAGAGGGACACAAACGTTCAGACCATAGCACCATGACTCAAAGTCTAGTTTCATAAAAATCTCCTTTAATCGTTTCAGAGAACCCTGAAAAGTAAATTTGCCCACATGCAACATTCCATTGCCCCTTGTTACTCCTATTAAAGCAGTTACTAGCATCTGCTTGGTTATGTGTGACCTTCTTAGATGGAAAATCTCTGAAGCACAGGAACTATTTTGGATTAAAAAAACACAGTCAGGTGCAAGCAACACAGAGATACCTTGAGATTCTGTGGACCTAGACATATATTTTCCAGGCAAGACCTCTGAAGCACAGGAACTATTTTGGATTAAAAAAACACAGTCAGGTGTAAGCAACACAGAGATACCTTGAGATTCTGTGGACCTAGACATATATTTTCCAGGCAAGACCTAGGTAGGGTTGGAGCTAGGTGACTTGCCCAAGGTCATATGTCTAGTTTTGGCAGAAGTAGCCCTAGTACACAGTGTCTTGATTTTTAGTCCTGTGTTCTTTACACCACACACATCAACACAATTTTGGCCTGATTCTCCTTTTATCATAAAGATGGTCTTCCAATAAACCAATAAGTAGATATAGGGTCCTAAAATATGCCTAGCATTGCAACATGGGGCTAAGGTGGGATACTAAAAAGAACCATCGACCATTTATTAACATGCCACCAAATAAAAATTTTTAGCCCTCATTCTTATAATAAAGTACTTTTTTTTTTTTTTTTTTTGTCTTTTGTCTTTTTCCGTGTCCGGCAACGGATTGCAACCCTCAGTGTTGCCCCCGCACCGGACCGGGGACCGGCAACGGGGTTGCAACCCTCGGTGTTGCTCCCGCGCCTCGCTCAGCCAGTGAGCGGGAACCGGTCTGTATGTGGGATCCGAACCCTTGGGCGGGAGCGCCGCCGCGCTTCCCAAGCGGTGCACTATCCAGTGCGCCACCAGGCCGGCCCCATAATAAAGTACTTTTTGAGGAAAATATCATACTATCTTTACTCATTTATAAATTGCAAGTGATATGGATTATTACTAGATCTAAAAATAATATATGGATTCATTTTAGTATCACAGATCCTTTCATCTTTACCATGCTGTATTTTGCTTATGATTTTTTTATGAATTGTGCACTGATCTTCATGAGGCCCTTTTACATTTCTTGAAATGTAAGATTCCTGCCCTTGCCAGCAGCTATGAAACTGCTAAACAAGATAAAACAGAATAAAAGTTATTTGCATAAAACCGAATGAACTGATAAGGAAAAAAAAAAGTATAAAGTGCTGTATAACTGCAAGAGGTTGTCATTTTGGGGTTTGAATTCTGACTTTGATATTTGTCAGCTCAGTGTTTTCATCTGTAAAAATGGGGATGATGACCCATTCTATGACTTCACCCCTTTTTGCATTAGCAATTTCCTGAGAAATGACAGACTAGTTGATGATAGTGTCTAGGTACTTTAGAAGGTGGGAGACCATATGAGGAGCAGGAAGATAAAAGCAAAGGAAATTTATGTCAAATATGAGAAAATTATAGTATGGTAAGAATGGATTTTTCAATTGTATTGTAATGTAATTTCACCAACTTAGAAGATGAGAAAAAAGGTAACAAAGGAACATTTGCATCTCTTTTAAATCACTATCATTACAATATCTTGGTTCTCAGATTTCTACACGTAAGTTATCTGTTTCATGGATTATTCCAACATATTTTGGAATTTTCACTGGCCTCTTCTAATCAGCACTTTTTTTTTTTTTTGTCTTTTTTGTGACCGGTAAGGATGTCGCAACCCTTGGTGTGGTGTCGTCTGTACCGTGCTCAGCCAGTCAGCACACTGGCCATCCCTATATAGGATACGAACCCACGGTGGGAGTGACGCTGCGCTCCCAGCGCTGCACTCTCCCAAGTGTGCCACGGGGTCGGCTGAATCAGCACTGTTTCTAATTTGTCTCCTGTGTTCTAAGTTAGTCTAGGATTAGAAAATGAAATAATGGGTTACATTAAACACAAGTGAAAAAGTAAATCTGTTAGCATTCCAAAAAAATACATGGCTTTTGCATTATTTGCTGTTTTTTTTTTCTTTCTGCTTTTAGTTACCTACTTTAGTGTAGATAATTAGGAAGTTTCACTAATAAACTTGCCCTCCTTTAGTGTGGAATTAGCTCTGAGATGGCAAAGCCATGAAATGTGCATCATATTTTTGTAAATAATGACTGTTGTAATAAATTCTTCCTCCACTGCCAACCTTGAAAAATTGATTAATATTTAACAGTTGGCACTCTAAGCCACAACAAGCCAGAGGCAGCACACCACTGCCTAAACCCTACTCCCACATTCAATTAAACCCAGGAAACACTTTCTATATTTTCTTTTGTAGGCAATAAACAGCCACCAGTGCTGCCTCCTCCACCTCCACGATCACCACCTGTACTACCGCAGCTGCAACCATGTATTGGTGATAACAATAGGCTGTGTCCTGTGCTAGGCACTTTATGAATATGGTCTCTTCAAATCCTCACAACTATGCTGTGAGGTAGATATAATTGTCTCCATCTTACAAATGAGAAAACTGAGGCTTTGACTATCCCAAAGTTAAATGGTGAGTAAATAGCAGAACTACGATTAAAAAAAAAAAAACCTTAATATAGCCTAAAACTAGGGAGCCTTTGAAGCTAAAATCTGTAGCAAACATCTTGCCATCTAGAGAATAAAGAATCATATTTAGAAAAAGTTTAGAAATTTTTGAGAAATTTTCAGAGAACAAAAAATATTATTTAAGTCCCTCTATTACTTTTAAACTTTAGCTGGCATTGAAGTGTTACAAGTGTCCTTAATATATCATTTACTTTTTTAGGTTTTGAAAATATTTGTATTTTTTTCTAGTTATTTTTATTTTTAACCAGTTGATTTTTATGTATAGAAAAATGTCCTATATAGAATAATATATTTAAAATAAATTACATACTTGGAAAATATAAAGTGAATAAAAATAAATGAAAAAAAGATTCTTTTTTGTGACAGAAGTAGTTTATCAATTATAAGCTGATACTGACAAAGAAAAAAGACTACATTTATTTGCAAAACGGAGTATATGGAAACTAGAGTACTTAACCATATGTTATTAGACTTTTTTCCCCTATTTATTCACTTATAATGATTAATCATGTAGAATCCATGCACTTAATGAATTATCTTTTTTTTTTTTTTTTGCACTGTTTGAAAAGATGCATATTACCAGCAACATCGTTGTTTTTTTTTTTGGTTTTCCTTTTTGTCTTTTTTTTACTGACCGGTAACAGGATCTCAACCCTCCGTGACGCGCCCGTACTGGGGACCAGCAACAGGATCGCAACCCTCGGTGCTGCACCTGCACTGCGCTCCCTTTTTGTCTTTTTTTTACTGACCGGTAACAGGATCTCAACCCTCCGTGATGCGCCCGTACTGGGGACCAGCAACAGGATCGCAACCCT
This sequence comes from Galeopterus variegatus, assembly GCF_000696425.1. Classification (NCBI taxonomy): domain Eukaryota; kingdom Metazoa; phylum Chordata; class Mammalia; order Dermoptera; family Cynocephalidae; genus Galeopterus; species Galeopterus variegatus. Next base: position 47,382 of record NW_007728515.1, on the reverse strand, counting down.
CGGTGCTGCACCTGCACTGCGCTCAGCCAGTGCGCGGGAACTCTCCACATGGGATCCGAACCCTCGGCGGGAGTGCCGCCGCGCTCCCAAGCGGCATGCTCTCCAGTGCGCCACCCGGCCGGCCCCATTAATGAATTATCTTTAAGGTTAATGAGTTATTTAATGTTCTGTGCACCTTTCAGCTAAAAGACTGTAAGTAATTAGAGCCATAGGGGAAAAATACTTCAATTAAATTAATCCTTATAATATATACATAGTAAATGTTTGTGGTATAATCTGTAATCCATTTTTTATAATAATATTTAAAAATAATTAAAATTATATAAATTTTATAAAAATATTTTAAAAATCTGGGGTTTAAAAAAATATCATGACTGTTAAAACACTTATTTTTAGAACATGGGGAATTACATAAATCCTGTCCCACAGGTTGTCCATTTACTAACATGATATGAAGTTGCATAATCAAAGAATGGATTTTGGTCATGTGTAGCTTTCAGTTATTGCCCTGTTGCTCCATCCCAAATGTAGAACTATTCTGAAAGTAAGTTATATGATTATACCATACGAGATCATTTTGTTATTGCCTAAAACTTGATTTTGACTGTCTGTTTAACACAATAAAGTAGACATTTATAAATTATATGATATTCACTATTGGTTCTTACTTTTTAAGTGCATTTGAGTAAGTAATTCTGAATCTCAAATCCCAGATAGTACATTGTTGGTTAGAGCAGAGCCTTGTAACACCAAGGTCAAGGGTTTGAATCCCCTTACCAGCCAGCCATTAAAAAAACAAAACAAAACAAAAAAACAGATAGTAACTCATATTTCTTGGTCCTGAAATAATTTCTACCTCTTTTTGTCCTACCATCCCCACTTGGTACACAGCATTTTATATAATATTTAATGGTAATGCATTTATCAACTGGTAAATGTGGAATTTTGCTGCAGTTAAGATAGTGAGAGCTTTAATATATTAAAAGATATTGAAAAGCTCCCAGAACTCAAAGCTCATCAAGTCTTCCCTCCATCCCTTCCTCCCTCTCTTCCTTCTCTCCGTAATTAGTTATCAAGCACCCACCATGGGGATATATACATGAATTAGTTAAATACCCCATCTATTCTGAGGTCCATGGCCTAGCCCTCAATGCATATTGAGTTCCTTAGTTCACCTGAGGGGAGGTTGTAAAGCTTCTGGGTTTTACTCACACTTAGAAACAGGCCAATATTTACACTGACAGATATAACTTCTGAGTGGATATTGTCTAGGTACATTTTTAAACTCTCAGTAGGAAAATGTCATGGGTCAGGTAGAGATCAGACAGTTGCTCAGTGATAATAGTGTCAATATGAGCAATTGGATGATCCTAAGGAATTAGGCCAAGCTCTGAATCCTAATATACCTTCTTCACCAAGTAGAACTGACTTTACAGGACATCCTCTTTCTAAAGCCTTTCCCTCTAAAGTTCTTTTTTCCATAATCTATGTAGATCACAAAGGGTGTTGAGATGAAGAGAACTTAGCAGAAGACACCCTTAGACTGTAAAGGGATTTCTCTGCCAACTGCTGTTTGCAGCTCAAACTGCTTATCGGAGCGAGGGGCGGGGGGGAGAAAAGAAAGAAAGCCAAATTCATTCGTTCAGCACATTTATTGATGTCTGCAGATCATGACTTAGGATACTTCAAAGACTAAAACATGTTCACTTTACTTTGTGTTAACATGTTTTAAGTAGTTATATTTCTGTTGGCCTCACTGCTGCAGTCCAGGTCTAAACTTCTAACCCAGTTACATGATTGTTCCCTGTGTGCACCACAGGCATCTCCAATCTGCTGAGACTCTTAGAGTTCCTCAACTGTTTTTTTTTTTAATTTTATTTTTTATTTTATTATTATTATTTTTTAATTAATTTATTTTTTTTTATTTTGTCAATATACACTGTATATGATTATTATGGCCCGTCCTAACCCAGTTACATGGTTGTTCCCTGTGTGCACCACAGGCATCTCCAATCTGCTGAGACTCTTAGAGTTCCTCAACTGGGTCTACCCTTTGTCTGCCTAAGCCCCAATTCTGGAAAAATCACATTTATAAATCATTTAATGGCAGGTTGTTTTTCAGCTAGCTCATTATTTTATGTAGATGAAGAATCCAACTCATTTCACCACCATTTTCAAATGCACAGAACCATTTCGAACCACTTTAGAAAAGAGAAGGCACCCTATGAATAGTCCAATTCTTTTTGTATGTGGTCAGTTTTATAGTTAAACCTTAAAAAACCTTATCCCCAAATCTGTAGCTATTGTCATGTGTTGTCGTAGATATGCAGTAGCATACCTGATAGAAATTTATAGCCAATTATATACACTGTATGGAAAAACAGTAAACTGATTAAGTTTTGCTGTGATAGTGGTATCCTGCTAAGCTGTCCAGAATAAGAACGATTTATGTGCCGTTATAATTAGTTTACATAGTTTTCATCATTGTGCACTTGTTATTTGTCCTGACATTTTCTTATTAATCTTAAGTCATTCAAACAATCCTTTATGTAAAAATTAGATGAAATCTAAAGAGAGATTATAAAGAATAATTGAAAAACCATAAAGGATGATATAGGACAAGGTGAATAAGGAATATTTGAAAGGTAATATGTTCTAAGAGTGGTATATGTGTATAGATAGGTGTATGTGAAATTTTTTTGCTTAGTACAGGTTTCATGTTACATTATAAATAGAACTGAGTTCATTTAAAAAGTTAGTGCAATGGAGAGAATGGTATCATAGAGGTCCTCAGATTGCTTGGATAATGAAGTGTTAGCTGAGGCACTTTGAACCAATGCCAGCACTCTGTTGGTGAATAATTTGGACCAAGTCTAAGTATACTTTGTTTAGCATGCAAGTTGAACAAATGCCACCAATTTGGCTCATTCTGAGTGTAATTTTTCTTTGCTTAGCCATAAAGCAAGTCTACAGTCAAACATGACTTCACCTACTTGCTCAATTTTAGGCTATGTGAGAGTAATCAGCAAGCAGGACATCATCTAAATATTTAAAAATCATGAAGTAAGTTAGAAGAAAAAAGCAAAAGTAATATTATTGTGGACTTTTTATTTGGGTGAGCCCTCTGACCTAGTATGTTTACTTCTGAGAATATAACTCTTGTCAGTCTAGGTAGCCAAAGGATCAGGAAGAGTGGGAGATAGATATTAAGAAATTTATTGTAAGAAGTTGGCTTATAGGTTCTGGGGGTTGGCTATGCAGGTCTGAAGTCTGTAAGACAGGCTGTCCACAGGTGAAATTTCCTCTCTGGGAAAGCCTTAGCTCTGCTTTTAAGGCCTTTCAACTGCTTGAATCAAACCTATCCTGATTATCTAGGATAGTTTCCCTTATTAAAGTCAATTGATTATGGTTGTCACACTCTCATGTCTACAAACTGCCTTCCGGCAGCACCTAGATTAGTATTTGATCGAATAACTGGGCACTGTAACCCAGCCAGACTGACATATCAAAAGACCATCACACTAATCTAGGGAAATAAGCCTAAATAAAGAAAAGCTTTATGTGCAAATTTGTTCACTTCTGCCAAAAACCTAGAAATAATGTTGAATATTGAGGAATAAGTAAGTGATTAAATTATGATATACTTATGTAAGAGATATTATGTTAATAAAATGATGTATGTCAGTTATATGAAAGATTTAAAATTTCATAATGCTAACTAAAAGATCAAATGTGTGAGTATAACTTTTTAATAATTTGAATGGAAAAATGGTTATTCAGCAAAATGTTAGAAAAAGTATCTTGGGGTGATAACAGTATTACTGATATTTTTCTTTCTACATTTACATTTTTCAAATTCTCTCTGAGAAGCACATATTTATTTTATAACAGGGAAATTACTGTCCTAAAAATTATCGTTATGAATTTTCAAAATATCATGCTGGATCAAGGACATTTTAATTTCCATTAAGCCAGTTGATTTTTAAATTTTTTTGCCAAAAGATTTATAAGGTTGTTATTAAAGATGTTTAAACTTTTATGCCATGTTACTATCATAAATTAGGGTGGGAATATACAACTTGCTTTGTGCCCTTTTAAGAAAGAGAGAAAAAATATAGGTTTCAGATTCATAAGGATTCTTTATTACAAGTGAAAACAGGAAATTCTCATTTCATGAGAATCTATTTCCTGAGAAAAGTATTTGTACAAATGTTTTCCACTTTAATAAAACTTTAATAAAAATAAAACTTTAATAAAAGTTCAGAGTTATGACAGATGAATTACTTAAGCATATTTTTCTTTAATAGAATTTACAAAGAATTCCCTGAAATGGATTATGTTATTGCAGACATGATCACATAGAAAGATTGTGTATATTCCTTTAGGCTAGTTCATATTTCATTTTCTTTCTTTTTTTTTTCCTTGGTGGCTGGCCAGTATGGGGATCTGAACCCTTGACCTTACCGTTAGCAACACCACACTCTAACCTATATTCCATTTTCAAGTGAAAAATGCACAATGTTAAACTGTATACTCTATATTATCCCAACTATGTGTAAACTGTACATTTGCATATGTGTATGTGTGTGCATATATGTGTGTGTACGTGTGTGTGTAATACAACAAATTGTCAACAGAGGTTATATGTATGGTGAAATTATTGTTATATTTTTTTCTGTATTTTCTAGGCATTTTATATTGTTACTGTTATGATCATACAAATATGCTTTAAAAATAGTCTTTAAAGATCCATGTAACTTTTTTTTTTTGTCTTTTGTCTTTTTCCGTGTCCGGCAACGGATCGCAACCCTCAGTGTTGCCCCCATACCGGACCG
>NW_007728515.1:25670-42153 GCF_000696425.1 Galeopterus variegatus | reverse complement strand
TGTTGCTCCCGCGCCTTGCTCAGCCAGTGAGCGGGAACTGGTCTGTATGTGGGATCCGAACCCTCGGGCGGGAGCGCCGCCGCGCTTCCCAAGCGGCGCACTATCCAGTGCGCCCCTGGGCTGGCCCGAAATTCATGTAACTTTTAAAGACGTACGTATAACTTAAATATGCATGTGGTATGTAAAAAGAATCTGTAAGGTACTACATAAAAAAAGCAAATGAACATGTCTGTATCTTGTAAGTGCAATGCAGATATAATATAGGTGGGATTCAGGATTTTTGTAATAAGAATGAAGAATATTTGGTCTGTAACAATGTCTTTTAGATAGCAAACATTCAATAAATGTTGAATAAATGTATGATCTCCACGTGACCCTGCACGGTGGGACCTACCACTTCCTTCCAACCCCATCTGCTGCTCTCCACTACCCTGTACTTCCCTCTATCACCACACTCCTCTGTTCCCCCTCCTAGGCTTAAAACTTTTCGAGGCCAGGAGCTGCTTCAGCTTTATCCATTGTTTCTTGTGTCTACCCCAAAACTTAGGACTTGATTAGGTATTCAATAAAGGGCTGGTGAAACAAATTATTCTATTATCATTGATAAAATGATAACAATAAATATGAGAGAATGTTCATAAACATAAACATTCTTCCTTATGACTGCTTTGTTTTCAGCATCAAGAACTCTGCTTCTTTTTTGGATTAAATAATAGGGACAATACAGAAAGAGGCAAGAACCATGAAACTAGCATAGTGCTAGGAATTCTTTGAACAGGATTCTTTCTGCCAGATCCTGACCCCTCTTCATGCCAGTAGGGTATATAATAAACTCATTTCTCTGTTTGGGGGGCACATCTGAAAAGAGTTCTTTTTACAAAATTTCAGCACTTGCTTGGACTATTTGAGCAAAAAAACCTCAATTCCTCATTATCAACCTAAACTTTAGAAAAAAATCAGAAATTTTTATTGTGAATAAAGGCAAAAATGATTGCGTGCCTATGTTATGGGTTAGTCCCTATCTTCAGTTAGCTGAAGGTGAAGAAGACTAAGAAGAAACATCAAACCCCATTTGTACTGGATTGAATTATGTCCCCCCAAAACTCCCTGAAGCTTGAATTGTGTCCCCCAAGTTTTATGCATTAGGAACTTGGCCCCCACTGGGACTGTTAAGAGGGTGGGAAATCCTATTATGGTAATTGAAAGGTGGAGCCTTGAAGAGCTGATTGGATTGTAGGACCATGCAGTAGTGAATGGATTAAAAATGGTGGTCAGTGGTGTGGTTCTCAGGGTTTTAAGAGAAGAGGAGAGTCTGTCTTTCTCTCTCTCTGTTCTCTCTGCTTCCACCATCTTGCAATGTGAAATCCAAGTCATCGTTGCCACCACCAGATGGACTTTGGACTTCCCAGCCTCAGAAACTGTAAGCAACAAATTTCATTTTTCTTTATAAATCACCCACGCTCAGGTATTCTGTTATAGCAACACAAAAAGGACTAATACACCATCCCCCCCCCCAGCCCTTTTAAAGGGAAGAAGCCTGCAGGACTCCAGGCAGGCAGAGTGGAGATGGGCTTCCACTTCTTCCTAAAGACTTGCCACTCACAGTTTTCTCTTTTTCATTCCATAGCTGGGCATAGGATCTTTAGAGTTGTCTTCACAAAGGTGGCTAGGTAAATTTTGGCCCAGCCTAAAATCCTCTCTCCTTCCTTTCTTTCTACAACCAGTTAAACATTCACCTGAATTTAAAATGTTCCTATCAGTTGAAGTAATTAAGGCTCCTAATAAACATGTTTATTAGATATGTTTCTTAGAAAGAGGGTAACAGATTCCCTTTTATTCATTGATCTACTGTTCATGAGTATTTCATTCATTCAACCAACAAATATTTACTGAGCTCCTTCTGTGTACCAGGCATACTTCTAAACTCTGGGGATCCAGGTAGGAACTGGAACAGCATCTTTCTCATCATGAAACATCCTTTATAGTGAGGGGCATAAACAAGAACAAACTTGTATGTAATACTTAGGGCAATAAATACTGAAGGTATGGGGATAGAGACTGATAACACTGTGGTCAGGGAAAGCCTTTCTGATAGGAGCCTTGAGAGAAGTGTGGGAGAAAGCCTTATGAATACCTATGGGAAGGGCATTCCAAGAAGAGGAAACAAGTGTAGACTCTGAGTTGGGATTGTTCATGGGGTAGTAAATGGAATATCAAGGAGAATGCTGAGGCTGGAGAGGGCTGAGGACAGAGAGTATTGTGGGAAATGAGCTCAGAGGTGGGGATAGGGAAAGAGACTTGAGTGTGTATTTGCATGAAAAAAGCCTCTGGTATCCAGGCTGCCTGAGTTTGGACAAGGCCTTCTGTTTTTGCTTTGCCTGGCTCCAAAGCTCTGGCTGTTGACCACTACGTTCTACTGCTTCTAAGTGATAACAGGTTCCAAGCTGAGAATTGGAATAGTTGGTTATTACACCACAAACTGAGCCTGTTATATCCCCAGTTTGGTGTTCTTTTCAGAACACCACCCCACTCTTTGAACACCCTCCCTTCAACCCCTGCGACAAGCTAGCTCTGGGCCATGCAGGGGAGAAAAGGGGTTGAAGCCCTTCTCCCTGCTGCTCCTGCTGCCACAGCCCTGCCTTCAGATCCCCAGTTCCTCTGACGGACCCAACCTTGAGTGATGGCTTGACTTGTGGTCAAGATCAACTTCACTGTTTTTACTTGCCCTAAATTATTTTGCCATATTGGTCTAGGAATGTTTCCAAATTAAACTACACAGAGATTAAGGAAAATAATTCTATCAGTAATTCTTTTTTTCTGAAGAGTTATGAACTAGGGGAGAAACTAGGAGGAAAGACAGAGCACATTTAATGGTGCAGACCATACTGTTCTGCCAGAAATTCTTCCTTGTTTTTAATTCTTTTCTTTTCTCCAGAGACAACATTTTAAAGAACATTCAGAAGGAAGACAAAAAGGGCTAACATCTTTGGAGAAAGAAATATGTGTTATCTGAGTGGAATAACCTGGACCATTGGTTGCAAATAATATAATAATCATCATGAAATGCTGAAACCAAAGAATAGCAGGTTAGGTCTTCCAAAGTTTTCTTTGAATTTTTGCCACGTCTTTGTTTTGTTTTCCTTGTGGGAGAGGACCATTATGCACACATCCCAAAGGATTCTGGAGAGTTGGCTTGTTCTTTCTCTGTCCACACCTGGCTAAATAACCTTTGGCAATATACAGCTTGGGTAATACTTGAATTTATTGACCAACAAGGTAGGGATAAGTGTGTCAAAAGAATACATTCAATCATTTTCCAGAAAGCTTAATAAGCAAGAAGATTCCAAAGACTTAGGAATCTTGAAAATTTGAAAATCGACTTAGCAAAACCACATTCAGAAATTTATAGCCAGGAAGTAATGGAACAAGTAGACAAAGCAGTAAATGCGAAGTTATTCATCAAAGAGTTATTTATAATGGCACAATAGGAAACAACTTAAATGTATGGGGTAATAAATGTTTTTAAAATAAATATGGTTCATCTATTTATAGAAATATTACCTGGCCATGAAAAACTGGTGTAGATATATATTTGCTTGGATGAAAAAAATCTCATGGTGTATTTTTAAGGGACAAAGTAGATCTTATGTATATTGTATATTTACATATAGAGTAGTTGTGGTATCCTTTGGGCAACTAGGGCATAACTTTTCTTTCTGGTCATCTATGGTTTTAATTTCTACTGAAAACTTGGATTAAAAACAGTTTAATCATCATGAAACACAAATATTTTAAACTGTCTTCCATGGAATTTTTTCATCTCCTTTTATCCAAAAAAGATGCATTTGTATGTTCTGTATATGTGGAAATAAAACATTGTTTTTGAGAAAAGTTCTCTAGTATCTTAGTATTTAAATTACGGGGGAGACTTTTTAAAGTAAAAGTCCATTATGTCACTTCTCTGCTCAGAACCCTCCAAAAGTTCCATATGTTACTCTCAGTAAAAATCACATATCTTTAAAAAGGCCTTTGAAGTCCAACTTGAGCTGACCCTTTATTGCTTGTCTGACTTCATCTCCTAGTACTCCCCCTCCAGCTCACTCTGGTCCTGCCACACCGGCCTCCTTCCTGTCCTCAGAACTCTCCAGTCTGGTTCCTTCCTTATGGCTTTTGTACTTGCTGATCCCTTTGTCTGGAATGCTGCTCCGCCATATTCTGCATCTCTTTCAAGTATTTGCTCAAATATCTTCTCAACGAGGCCTGAACTGACCACTATATTTAAAATCGCATCTTTGGGCTGGCCCGTGGCTCACTCGGGAGAGTATGGTGTTAATAACACCAAGCCAAGGGTTAAGATCCCCTTACTGGTCATCTTTAAAAAAAATAAATAAATAAAATTGCATCTTCCCCTATTCTTCTCAGCACTACTGATCCCCATTGCTCACTCACACTGAGAGCATAAGGATATCAAAAAGTTGAAAGTAAAAGGGTAGGAAAAGATAGGCAAATACGTATGAAAGGGAAGCTGGTATATCCATATCACTATTGGACAAAACAGACTTTAAGTTTAAACAGGGTGAAAGAAGATCACTACATAGTTATTTTTAAAAGGTTTAATTATGCGTTGGCTAGTTAGCTCAGTTGGTTAAAGTGTGGTATTATATAACACCAAGGTCTAAGGGTTTGGATTCCTGTACTGGCTAGCAACTAAAAAAAAAAAAAAAAAAAAAAAAGATTTAATTTATCATTCTAGGAATGAATGCACCTAATAACATAACTGTAAGTATATAAAACAAAAATTAAGGAAACTGCAAATAAAAGTTGATATATTTACTATGTCTTCAGCATATATCAAATTGGGGAAGTTTTAATAATCTTCTTAGTAATTTATAGATTAAGCCAACAAAAAATCAGTAAAGATGTAGAAGATTTAAATAATAAAATTAATAATAAATTTAATGGTCATATATGGAAAGTAGAACACTACAATTGGTGTAGATACATTCTTCCCAAGTTCATATGGATACTTTATAAAAACTAACTATATTCTGAGCCATATAGCAATAATTCATGAAATTAACATCCTATAGATCATATTTTTGTCTTAAGATAATTATGTTAGAGATCAATGAAACAACAGAACAATAAGGTAAAATAAATCTCTCATATTTGGAAAATTAAAAAAAAAATCCTCTTTTATAGTTAGTTCATTGGCCAAATAAGAAATCATACTGGAAATGAGAAAATTTTTTTTTAAGGAATTTACTTATTTTTAATTGACACATTGATTGTACATATTTATGGGGTACAGAGTTATATTTTGATACATGTGTACAATTTGTGATTATCAAGTCGGAGTAATTAACATATCCATTATTAACAATATGTGTCATTTATTTGTGAGAGGACATTCTGTTCTAGCCATTTAAGAACATAAAATAAAAAATTGTTAATTATAGATGCCTAGGACCACTATATACCACTAGAACTTATTTTTCCTATGTAGCTGTAGGTTTGTGTCCATTAACCAAACTCTCACTATACTGCACCTCCCTCCCCCGCCCATACTCTAGTAACCACAGTTCTACTCTTTACTTCTAAAGGCTCAAAACTTATTTATTTTTTAGCTCCAACATATGAGTGAGAACATGCGATATTTATCTTTCTGTGCCTGACTTATTTCGATTAACATAATGTTTTCCAGGCTCATCCATGTTACTGTAAATGACAGGATTTTACTCTTTTTCATGGCTGAGTCGTATTCCATTGTGTGTATACTACATTTTCTTTATTCATTCATCTGTTGACAGACACCTGGGTTGGTTCCATATCTTGGCTATTGTGAATAGTGCTGCAATAAACATTGGGGTGCAGATATCTCTTCGGTATGCTAATTTCCTTTCTTTTGGATAAATATCCAGCAGTAGGATTGCTGGATCATGTGGCAATTCTATTTTTAGTTTTTTGAGGAACCTCCATACAGTTTTTCACAATGGCTGTATTAGTTTATATTCCCAACAACAGTTTATAAGAGTTTCCCTTTCTCTGTATCCTCTCCAGCATTTGTTAATTTTTGTCCTTTTGAATATAGCCATTCTAACTGGGGTTAGATGATATCATACTGTGGTTTTGATTTGCATTTCCCTGATGATTAGTGATGTTGAGCATTTTCTCATGTACCTGTTGACCATTTTTATTTCTTCTTTTGAGAAATGTCTATTCATGTCACTTGTTCAATTTTTAATCAGGTTATTATTATTATTACTATTATTATTATTATTTTTGCTGTTGAGTTGTTTAAGTTTCTTGTATATTCTGGATATTAATGCCTTGTTAGATGCATAGTTTACAAATATTTTCTTCCATTCTGCCAGCTGCCTCTTCCCTCTGTTGATTGTTTCTTTTACTGTACAGAAGACTTTTAGTTTGATGTAATTCCATTTGTTTGTTATTACTTTTGTTGCCTGTGCTTTAGAAGTCTTCTTCCTAAAATATTTTCTCAGACCTATGTTGTGGAGTGTTTCCCCTATGTTTTCTTCTAGTAGTTTTATAGTTTCAGGTCTTGTGTGTAAGTTTTTAGTCCATTTTGAGTTGATTTTGGTAAATGGTGAGAGATAAAGGTCCAGTTTCTTTCGTCTGCATATGGATATCAAGTTTCCCATGCCATTTATTCAAGAGGGTGTCCTTTCCCCAATGTACATTTTCTGCACCTTTGTCATAGGTCAAGTAACTTTTAATATGTAGATTTATTTCTGGGTTTGTATTCTGTTCCATTGGTCCATGTGTCTGTTTTTATATTGATACCATGCAGTTTCAGTTACAATAGCTTGGAATTATATTTTGAAGTCAAGTAGTGTGATACTTCCAGCTGTATTTTTGCTCAGAATTGCTTTGGCTATTTGAGGTCTTTTGTGTTTCCATATGAATTTTAGAATTCTTTTTCTATTTCTCTGAGGAATGCCATTGATATTTTAATAGGGAGTGCACTGAATCTGTAGATCACTTTGGGTAGTGTGGTCATTTTGACAGTATTAATTCTTTCAATCCATGAACATAGGATGTCTTTCCATTTTCTTGTGTACTCTTTAATTACTCTCATCAGCATTTTGTACTTTTCTTTGTAGAGATCTTTCACCTCCTTGGTTAAATTTATTCCTATGCTTTTTTTTTTTTTTTTGGTAAATATTGTGAATGGGATTGCTTTTTCATTTCTTTTTCAGCTAGTTTGTTGTTGGTATATAGAAATGCTACTGATTTTTGAAGCAGAGAGTAGGAAGTGCCTGTGGACCTCAGCAGCTGTGGGCAGCCCTCTGCCAGACTGACAGATGGCAAGAAGTGCACCTGGGACCTTGCAGCAGCGGGTAACCCCCATAGCTGCTGCAGACAGTGCTGCCACAAGGGTAGTTCACCAAAGCCACTGCCACAGCCACTTCTGCTGCAAGGGCAGCTCATCACCACGTGGAAGCCACCACTGCCAAGCAGGCATTCCACAGACCACTTGACTGCATTGACAAAGCAGAGTTACCAGCACATCCCAGGGAAAGAGGTGAGTGAGCACAAAGCCACAAGCCATTGGTCCAACTCATAGGGAGAATTATGGTGCCACATGCAGTAGCATGCTCAAGGGAGTACACACAACTACCTTGATCCTGGTATATAATCCCTGAGAGTACAGAAACCAGGATACCCAAATAGAGTAAGAAAGAAAATTCTCAATCACTGCCAACCCATCCCCCAAAGGGGGAAGCAAGGACCTAGAAGGAGCCTCTGCCTATATAAAAGAAGAAATAGAAACCACTTCTGGGGTCACCCATTCAAACTGAGGAGCTCCAGTACACCCCAGTGCACCCAACAGGGTCATGGGAAACTAGCCAGGGTGCCAACAAGGTCACCCATGGTCACCCACCCCAGCCAAAGAGTGACAGGACACTACAGGATTTCTCCCAAGAAGCCAAGAGCTTGCCCATGCCCTCAATGAACTGGCATAGTTCATGAACCTCAACAAGTGTCATGAACCTCAACAAGGAAACACTGAATGCACCAGTGCTTAGGTTATGTAGGTACTCACATGCAACTCCAAAACTGAATATGGACAAAATGCCTACACAGAGACCACCTTATTGTGTCTACCTGGAACCAATACTAAAACAACTTACTTAATGGTTGACATAAAGCACATCTCCAGGAAGAAGTCTCTCTACTCAAAGTCCACTGTGGAGTGACAGAAGAAGCAACTGCTTTATCAGATGACCAGACTACAAAGTAGAGATAATAGAAATATGAAAAAAAAAAATCCAAGAAAATTTGATGCCATCAAAGGAATACAATAATTCTCAAGTCTGAGACCCCATAGAGTAGAAAACCCTTGAAACTGAAAGGAATTCTGAGCAACAATCTTAAGGATATTCAATGAGGTAAAAGAAGACTCAGATAGAAAACACAGTGAAATGAGAAACCATATCCAGGATATGTAGAAAGAAATTAACAAAATAAAAAATACAAGAGCTTAAGCAGCAGGTTTAAGCAAGCATATGAAAGAATTTCTGATCTTGAAGATGGTCTTTATGAAATAACTCAGGTGGACAAAAAAAGAAAAAAGAATTTTAAAAGTGATGAAAATTTAAAAGAGCTAGCAGACAACCTCAGATGTACAAACATCTGAATCATAGGTGTTGCAGAAGGGGAAGAGAAAGGAAAAGACATTGAAAACCTATTTAAAGAAATAATAGCAGATAACTTCCCAGGTATAGGGAGACACTCAGACCTACAGATCTAGGAGCCTCAAAGATTCCCAAACAGATTCAATACAAAAAGGTCTTTTCTGAGAAACATTATAGTCACACTCTGGTAAAACTCAAAGACAAAGAGGGAATCTTAAAAACAGTAAGAGAAAAGCATCAAGTCACCTATAAGGGAGTCCCCATCAGATTAACAGCAGACTTCCCAATAGAAACTGTACAAGCCAGAAGAGAAAGGGAAGAAATATTCAAAATAGTAAAAGAAAAAAACTGCCAGCCAAGCATACTATACCCAGCAAGGCTAGCCTTCAGAAATGAGGGAGAAATAGCATATCTCCCAGAAAAACATAAAATGCAGGTGTTCACCACCACACGATGAAACTTACAAGAAATCATCAAGGGAGTCCTGCATCTTAAGTCCAAAAATGATAATCACTTCCATGAATACACAAGAAAAAACAAAATCCACTGGTAGAACAAAAATGCAAATGAGAAAGAGAAAGAAACTTTATCTTACCATCTTAAAAAACCAACAAACACTGAAGATGAACAATAAAAAGGGAAGAAAGGAAAAAAACATCCAAATGAAAACCAACAAAATGCCAGGAGTAAGACAATAACTTTCAATAACAACCCTAAATATAAATGGATTAAATTCCCTACTCAAAAGACACAGACTGAATGATTGGATTGAAAAGCTATACCCAACTATATGCTATCTTCAAGAGACTCACTTTACATGTAAAGACACACATATACTAATAGTGAAGGGATGGAAAAAGACATACCATGCAAATGGAAATGAAAAATGAGCAGAAGTAGCTATTCCTATATTGGATAAATTTGACTTTAAATCAAAAACCCTAAAAAGAGACAAAGCCAGTATATAATGATAAAGGGATCTATCCAGCAATAAGGCATAACAATCATAAATATACATGCATCTAATGCTGGAGAACCCAGACATATAAAGCAAACACTATTAGACCTAAAGAAAGAGATAGACCCGAATACAATAATAGTTGGAGACCTGAACACTCCTCTCTAAGCACTGGACAGATCATCTAGGCAACAAATCAACAGAGAAACACAGGATTTAAACTACACTTTAGACCAATTGGACTAGGCAGATATCTACAGAACATTTCATCGAACAACCACAGAATATACATTCTTCTCATCAGCACATAGAACATTCTCCAGGATAGATCACATGTTAAGTCACAATTCAAGTCTCAATAAATTTCAAAATGTAGAAATCATTTCAAGTATCTTTTCAGACCACAGTGGGTTAAAACTAGAAATGAATAACAAGAAACTGTAGAAATTACATAAATACATGGAAATTAAACAACATGCTCCTGAATGATCTATGGGTGCAAGAAGAATTTAAACAGGAAATAAAAAAATTTCTTGACATTAATGAAAATAAAGACACATCATACCAAAACCTGTGGGATTCTGCAAAAGCAGTTCTAAGAGGGATGTTTATTGCAATAAAACATATCAAAAAACTAGGAAGATTTCAATTAGACAACCTAATGCTTCAACTCAAAGAACTAAAAAACAAGAACAATTCAATCCCCAAATTAGTAGACACAAAGAAATAATTAAGATCAGAGCAGGACTAAGTGAAATAGAACCCCAAAATGATTAAATGATTAATGAAACACAAAGGTCATTTTTTGAGAGAATGAACAAAATATACAAACTATTAGCTAGGCTAATTTAAAAAAGATTAAAGAAGATCCAAATAATAAAAATCAGAAGTGGAAAAGGATACATTAGAACAGATTCCACAGAAATACAAAGAATCATTAGAGACTATTATAAACAACTATATACCAATGAATTTGTAAACTTGAAGGAAATGTATAAATTTCTAGACAAGTACAAACTACCAAGACTGAACCAAGAAGAAATACAAAATCTGAACAGACCAATAACAAGCAACAAGATTGAAGCAGTAGTCAGCAGGCTCACAACAAAGATAAACCCAACTGGATGAGTTGCTGAATTCTATGAAACCTTTAAAAAAGAATTAATATCAATTCTCTTCAAGCTATTCAAAATTAGAAACAGAGGCCATTCTTCAAAACTCATTCTATGGGGCAAACATCAACCTGATACCAAAATCAGACAAAGATACAAAGGAAAAAAAATGATAGGCCACCATCTCTGATGAACATAGATGCAAAAATGCTAAATAAAATATTAGCAATCAGAATACAGCAATTCATCACAAAAATTCTACACCATGATCAAGTGAGATTCATCCCAGGGAGCAAGTATGGTTCAACATACTCAAGTCAATAAATGTGATACACCACATCAACAATATCAAGGACAAAACCCATATGATTATCTCACTAGTTGCAGGAAAAACACTGAATAAAATTTAACATCGATTCATGATAAAGACTCACCAAAATAGAAGGAAATTATATCAATACAATAAAAGCCCCAAATGACAAACCCACCACTAATATCATCCTGAATGGGCTCTTCCATTAAGAACAAGAAAAAGACAAGGATGTCCACTATAACCACTCCTATTAAACATAGTTTAGAAATACTAGCCAGAGCAATCAGGCAAGTGAAAGAAATAAAGGTCATCCAAATTGCAAAAGATGAAATCAAGCTGTCCCTGTTTGCAGATGACATGATCCTACATATGGAAAACCAAAAATATTCTAGAGCTGATAAACAATTTCAGTAATGATGCAGGAATACAGAATCAACATCCAAAAATCAGTAGTGTTTTTATACTCCAATAATGAACTAGCAAAAAATAAATCAATATAGTAAGCCCATTTACAATAGTAACCAAACCAAACCAAACCAAAACCTAGTAATCAATTTAATCAAGGTGGTGAAAGATCTCTACAATGAGACCTACAAATCACTACTGAAAAAAGTTAAAGAGGACACAAAAAAGGTGGAAAGACATGCATTCCCTTGGATTAGAAGAATTAACATTGTGAAAATGTCCATACTACTCAAAGTGATCTACAGATTCAATGCAATCCCTATCAACATATCAATAACATCCTTCAAAGAAATAGAAAAAACAATCCTAACATTCATATGGAAGAACAGAAGACCTGACATAGTCAAAGTAATCCAGAGTGGGGAAAAAAGCCACTACAAAGCTATAGAAACCAAAACAACATGGTACTGGCATGAAAGGTACTGGCATAAAAACAGACATTTGGATCAGTGGAATAGAATAGAGAACCTAGAAATCACATACTTACAGCCATCTGTTTTTTGATAAAAGCAACAAGAACATACATTGGAGAATAGACTGCCTCTTCTATAAACGGTGCTGGGAAAACTGGACATCCATATGTAGAAGAATGAAACTGGACCTCTACCTATTGCCATATACCAAAATCAACTCAAAATGGATTAAGGACTTAAATATAAGAACTGAACCTATGAAACTCTTAAAAGAAAATATAGGGGCAACACTTCAGGAAGCAGGACTTGACAAAGACTTTATGAATAAGACCCCAAAAGCACAGGCAACCAAAGAAAAAATAAACAAATGGGATTATGTCAAACTAACAAGCTTCTGCACATCAAAAGATACAGTCAACAGAGTGAAAAGACACCCTACAGAATGGGAGAAAATATTTGCAAACTATTTATCTGACAGGGAATTAATATCCAGAATATACAAGGAACTGAAACAAGAGTGAAAATCAAGTGGCCCATTTAAAAAATGGCCAAGGAGCTGAATAGGCATTTTTCAAAGGAAGATATACAAATGGGCAACAGACACATGAACAAATGCTCAACATCGCTAATCATCATTGAGTTATCTCACCCTAGCGAGATTGGCCATTATCAAAAAGACAGAGAATAACAAAAGGTACTGGCATAAAAACAGACATTTGGATCAGTGGAATAGAATAGAGAACCTAGAAATCACATACTTACAGCCATCTGTTTTTTGATAAAAGCAACAAGAACATACATTGGAGAATAGACTGCCTCTTCTATAAACGGTGCTGGGAAAACTGGACATCCATATGTAGAAGAATGAAACTGGACCTCTACCTATTGCCATATACCAAAATCAACTCAAAATGGATTAAGGACTTAAATATAAGAACTGAACCTATGAAACTCTTAAAAGAAAATATAGGGGCAACACTTCAGGAAGCAGGACTTGACAAAGACTTTATGAATAAGACCCCAAAAGCACAGGCAACCAAAGAAAAAATAAACAAATGGGATTATGTCAAACTAACAAGCTTCTGCACATCAAAAGATACAGTCAACAGAGTGAAAAGACACCCTACAGAATGGGAGAAAATATTTGCAAACTATTTATCTGACAAGGAATTAATATCCAGAATATACAAGGAACTGAAACAAGAGTGAAAATCAAGTGGCCCATTTAAAAAATGGCCAAGGAGCTGAATAGGCATTTTTCAAAGGAAGATATACAAATGGGCAACAGACACATGAACAAATGCTCAACATCGCTAATCATCATTGAGTTATCTCACCCTAGCGAGATTGGCCATTATCAAAAAGACAGAGAATAACATATGCTGGCAAGGATGCAGAGACAGGGGAACCTTCCTTCTCTGTTGGTGGGACTGTAAATTAGTGAAGCCATTATGTAAAGGGAATTAATATCCAGAATATACAAGGAACTGAAACAAGAGTGAAAATCAAGTGGCCCATTTAAAAAATGGCAAAGGAGCTGAATAGGCATTTTTCAAAGGAAGATATACAAATGGGCAACAGACACATGAACAAATGCTCAACATCGCTAATCATCATTGAGTTATCTCACCCTAGCGAGATTGGCCATTATCAAAAAGACAGAGAATAACATATGCTGGCAAGGATGCAGAGACAGGGGAACCTTCCTTCTCTGTTGGTGGGACTGTAAATTAGTGAAGCCATTATGTAAAACAGCATGGAGTTTCTTCCAGCAATTACCAATAGAACTGCCATATGATCCAGCAATTCCACTGCTGGGAATATACCCTAAGGAATGGAATTCATCATGTTGAAGGGAAACCTGCACTTCTATGTTTATTGCAGCTCTATTTACAATAGCCAAGAACTGGAATCAAACTAAAAGTCCGTTGAGGGACAAATAGATGAGGAAAATGTGGAATATATACACAATGGAATACTACTCTGCCATAAAAAAGAATTTCATTCTGTCATTTGTAGCAACACAAATGAACTTAGCATTATTCTAAGCGGAATATGCTTGGCACAGAAAGAAATACCGCATGTCCTTACACATAAGTAGGAGGTACAGCAACACAGATGAACTTAGAGAGTATTATTTTAAGCGGAATATGCTTGGCACAGAAAGAAATACCGCATGTCCTTACACATAAGTAGGAGGTAAAAAATAAACAAATTACAAAGAAAGAAAGAAAGACACAACAGTCACAGTAATTCTTTGAACTTTCAGAAGGAGAGAACAGAACTGAGGCTACCTAAGGTGGGAAAGGGGAGAGGGAGGGGATTTGGTGAGAAATTGCTAAAGGGCCACAAAAAATGTGCAATGTTAATTATACTAATTATCCTGATTTGAGCATCATTATATATTGCACACAGGTATGGATATCAATGCAATATCTACAGATATGTATAATCAATTGTGTTTCAATAAAAAAATGAAGTGAAAAAAATGCTACTGATTTCTGTATGGTGCTTTTGTATCCTTCCAATTTATTCAAGTCATTTATGAATTCTA
This sequence comes from Galeopterus variegatus, assembly GCF_000696425.1. NCBI lineage: Eukaryota > Metazoa > Chordata > Mammalia > Dermoptera > Cynocephalidae > Galeopterus > Galeopterus variegatus. The sequence goes on along the minus strand of NW_007728515.1, from coordinate 27,678 downwards.
AGAGTTTTTTGGTGGACTCTTTAGGTTTTTCTACATATAAGATCATGTCATCTGCAAACAGGGGCAATTTGACTTTGTCTTTTCCAATTTGGATGCCCTTTCTTTCTTCCTTTGGCTAGAACTACCAGTACTATTTTAAATAGGAGTGGTGAGAGTGGGCATCCTGTCTTGTTCCTGGTCTTAGAGGAAAAGCTTTCAACTTTTCTCTGTTCAGGATGATGTTAGCTGTGGGTTTGTCATATATGGTCTTTATTGCATTGAGATAATTTCTGACTATACCTAATTTGTTGAGTGTTTTTATCATGATGGATGTTGAATTTTGTCAAATGCTTTTTCTGCATCTAGTGAGATTATCATAAGGTTTTTGTCCTTGATATTGTTGATGTGGTGTATCACATTTATTGACTTTAGTATGTTGAACCATCCTTGCACTCCTGGAATGAATTCCACTTAATCATGGTGTGTAGTATTTTTGATGTGCTGTTGTATTCTGTTTGCTAATATGTTGTTGAGGATTTTTGTATCTATGTTCATCAAGGATATTGGCCTGTAGTTTCCTTGTTTTGTTATGGCCTTGTCTGATTTTGTCAGGGTGATGCTGGCCTCATAGAATGAGTTGGGAGAATATTGTCTGCTTCAATTTTTAGGAAGTTGTATTAGTTGGGAAGAAGTTGTATTAGTTCTTCTTTAAAAGTTTCTTCTTTAAAAGAATTCAAGACTGAAGCCATGCAGTTTGGGTTTTCTTTGCTGGGAGACTGCTGATTATTGGTTCATTCTCACTATTTATTATTATAAGTTTTCTATTACTCTTAGTTCAGTCTTTGTAGGTTGTATTGTTCAGCAATTCATCTGTTTTCCCCAGATTTTTCATTTTGTTGAAAAATAATAGTGTCTAATGATTCTTTGTATTTGTCTGGTATCAACTGTAATGTCTTCTTCATATCTGATTTTCATCATTTAGATGTTCTCTTTCTTTCTTAGTCTATCTAATGATAGACTATTTATCTTCTCATAAAAACAACTTTTTTTCTTTGCTCTTTTGTATCTTATTTTGGTCTCTTTCATTTAATTCTGTTCTGATCTTTAGTATTTCTTTCCATCTATTAATTTTGGGATTGGATTGCTCTTGCTGTTCTAGTTCTTTGAGGCACAACATTAGGTTATTTGAATTATATCTACTTTTTTGATGTAAGGACTTACTGTAATAAACTTTCCTCTTAGTACAGATTTTGCACGATCCCATAGATAATGATGTGCTTCTATTCTCATTTGTTTCAATGAATTTTTTGATTTCCTGCTGAATTTCTTCTTTGACCCAATGATTGTTCAGGAGCATGTTGTTTAATTTCCATGTATTTGTGAAGTTTCCAAGTTTTGCTTATTATTGATTTCTAGTTTTATTCCATTGTGGTCTGAAAAGATACTTGATATGATTTCAATTTTATAAAATTTATTGTGAATCAAATTTTGTCTGACACAAGGTCTATCCTGTAGAATAATCCATATGCTGATGAGAAGAATGAATATTCTGTTGTTGTTGGATGAAGTGTTCTGTAAATGTCTCTTACATCCATTTGGTCTATCAAGCAGCATAAATCTAATGTTTCTTTACTAATTTTTTGTCTAAGTGGTCTGTCCAATGCTAAGAGGGGTTGTTTTAGTCCCCAACTATTTTTTATTGGGTTCTATCTCTTCATTTAGATCCAATATTATTTGCTTTATACATCTAGGTGCTCCAATGTTGAGTTCATATATATTTACATTTGTTTTATCCTCTTGCTGAATTGATCTGTGTATCATTATATAATGTTCTTATTTGTTTCTTTTTGTAGTTTTTGGCTTAAAATGTGTTCTATCCAATATAAGTATAGCTACTACTGCTTGTTTTTAGTTTCCATTTTCATGGAATGTCTTTTTTTATCCCTTCATATGAGTCTACATGTCTTTACAGGTGAATTGAGTCTTTTTTTTTTTTTTTTGTCTTTTGTCTTTTTTCGTGTCCGGCAAT
>NW_007728515.1:17404-24723 GCF_000696425.1 Galeopterus variegatus | reverse complement strand
CCCTCAGCCAGTGAGCGCGCTGGCCATTCCTATATAGGATCCGAACCCGCGGCCAGGAGCATCACTGCGCTCCCAGCGCTGCACTCTCCCGAGTGCACCACGGGGTTGGCCCTGAATTGAGTATTATAAGCAGTATATATTTGGGTCTTGTTTTTTAATCCATTCAGCCCGGGAGCATCACTGCGCTCCCAGCGCTGCACTCTCCCGAGTGCACCACGGGGTCGGCCCTGAATTGAGTATTATAAGCAGTATATATTTGGGTCTTGTTTTTTAATCCATTCAGCNCTGCACCGCGCTCAGCCAGTGAGTGCACTGGCCATTCCTATATAGGATCCGAACCCGCGGCCAGGAGCATCACTGCGCTCCCAGCGCTGCACTCTCCCGAGTGCACCACGGGGTTGGCCCTGAATTGAGTATTATAAGCAGTATATATTTGGGTCTTGTTTTTTAATCCATTCAGCCAGTCTGTATCTTTTAATTTGAGAATTTAATTCATTTACTTTCAAGGTTGTTATTGAAAGGTATTGCCTTACTTCTGACATTTAGTTTTTTTTAATGGTTGTTTTGTATATCTTTTGTTCCTCTGTTTCTCTTTTATTGTTTGTCTTTGCTATTTGTTGTTTTTTAATAGTGATATGATATAATTTCTTTCTCTTCTCATTTGTGTATCCACTCTAAAAATGAGTTTTGTCCTTTTGTGTGTTATTATACTGGCAGTTATCATTCTTTTGTTTTCTAATGTAAGACTTCCTTAAGGATTTTTTGTAGGGTTGTTCTTGTGGTGTCCAATTCCCATAGTTTTTGTTTTTCTGGGAAAAACACTATTCCTCCTTCTTTTCTGAAGGATAGCTTTGTTGGCTATAGGATTCTTGGCTGGTGATTTTTTTCTCTTTCAGTGCTTTGAATATATCATCCCACTCTCTCTTTGCTTGTTAGGTTTCTGTTGAGAAATCTGCTGTTAGTCTGATGGGGATTCCCTTATAGGTGACTTGACTCTTTTCTCTTGCTGTTTTTAGGATTCTCTCTTTGTGTTGGATTTCTAAGTATTTGACTACTATTTGTCTCTGAGAGGACCTTTTTGTGTTGAATCTGTTTGGGGATCTTTGAACCTCTTGGATATGGAAGTCCACATCTCTAAAACTTGGGAAGTTTTCAGCTATTATTTTGTTAAATAGATCTTCAATGTCTCTTCCTTTCTATTCCCTTTTTGGAACACCCACAATATAGATGTGTGTATGCCTAAAGTTGTCCCATAGATCTTGTAGGCTTTCTTTACTTTTACAATTCTTTTTTCTTAGTTTTTGTCTGACTGGGTTGTTACAAAAAACCTGTCTAAACATTCAGAAAATTTTTTCTTCTGCTTGATTTGGCTTGTTGCTTAAGCTCTCATTTGAATTTTTATTTCATTTAATGAATTCTTTATTTCCAAGAGTTTTGCTTGATTCTCTTTTAGGATATCTCTTTGTCGAATTTTTCCTTTAGATCTGGATATAGTTTGGATATGTTTGTTCCCACAAAAATCATGTACAAATCTGGTCCTTAATATGGCTGCATTGGGAGGTGTTTGGGTTATGGATGCAGATCTCTTATGAATAGATTAATGCTATCCCGGGGGTGTGGAAGGGTGGTGAGTGAGCTCTCAAAGAGATGGATTAGTTCCTGTGAGAGTTGGTTGCTAAAAGGAGCCTGTTGCCTTCCCTTTCTCTCTCTCTTGTTTCCTCTCACCATGTGATCTTCTTGCACCCACTGGCTGACCTTCCTTTTTCTGCAATGAGTAGAAGCAGCTTGAGGTCCATGCCAGATGGAGCTGTCCCAGAATCATGAGCTATATAAATCTTTTTTCTTTATAAATTACCCAGTCTCGGGTATTCTGTTGTAGTAACACAAAAAGGAACTAATACAAATCCTGAATTGTTTTTCTCATTTTGTTGTGTTGTCTATTTGTATTTTCTTGCATTTCATTCAGTTTCCTTAGGATTCTTTGTAGGATTTTTTCCCCCCAGACATCTCATAGATTTCTTTTTCTTTGTGGTATGGTACTGGAGAATTGTCATATTCCTTTGGGGGAGTCATATTTCTGTGTTTTTTTCTTCCATGTTTCTTATATCCTTTATGTTGATTTCTGGACATCTAGTGGAACAGTCACTTTTTCTCATACTCTGGAGTATCTTTTGAAGGGAGAGACTCTTTCTTGTAGGTGTGTTCTATTTTGTTAGTTGGGTAGGGTGTTTTAAGTTTGGTTCTGGGTAAATACATTAGTGTAGTTTCCATGTTATTTTTTCAAAAGTATTCAACATTAGAGTTGTCTATAAGTGCCTCCATTGCCTAGGTGCTGGGGCATTTGGTGGCTCCTTGCTGGAATGGGTGACACTGGGCTGGGTTGCAGGGGTCATAGATGAGGTCTTGAGATCTTGGGAGAAGCACTGTGGTGCTTTGCACTTCCTCAGCTGGAGTGTGCAACCCTGGGTGGACTCACTGGTGCCCTGGCCAAGATCCTGTGCCCCCAATAGAGGCACTAAGGTGCTTTGCAGCTCCTCAACATAAATGGGCAAGCCTGGGAGGGATTTCTAGGTTCACAGTCAGGACCTTGTATTTGAGGGAGATGATGAGGTGCTCTGTAGCTCCTCAGCTGGAATGGGTGACCTTGGGTGGGCTCATTGGGACCGCAGCTGTGATCCTGTGCCCCTAATAGAGGGACTGGGGTGCTCTGCAGCCTCTCGTCTTAAGTGGCAACACTGGGCAGGATTGCTGGGGTCACAATCAGGACCTTGGACTTTGAGGAAAACAATGAAGTGCTCTTTCGGTCCTCAGTTGGAGTGAGTGACCCTGAGGAGGTTTGCTGGTGCCCTGACTAAGATCCTGTGCCCCCTCTAAAAGCACTGGGGTTACCTTCAGCTCCTCAACTTAAATGGGCAGCTTTGGGTGGGATTGGTGGGACATACAGGTTCTTGGACTTTGAGGGAGATAATGAGGTGTTCAACAGCTCCTCACCTGAGGTGAGTGACTTTGGATGGGGTCATTGGGGCTTCAGGGGACTTGCACCCTCAAAAGAGGTGCTGTGGTGATCTGCACCTCCTCAGCAGAAGTGGAACACTCTGGGCAAGGTTCCTGGGGCCATGGGTGGGCCCCTGTGCCCCCAAGAGAGATGCTGGGGCATTCTGCAGCTGTCCAGCTAGACTGGGCCACTCTGGGAGAGGCTGCTGTGGTCAAGGACAGACTTCTGTGCCCCCTAGAGAGATATTGGGTCTCTCTGCATCTCCTCAGCTGGAGTGAGCCACTCTAGGTAAGGATGCTGGGGTCGTGGGTAGGAACCTGCACCCCTAGGAGAGATGCTGGGGTACTTGGCACTTGCTCAGCTGAAGTGGGACACTCTGGGTGAGGTTGCTGGATGAGACCTTGCACCCCCAAGAGAGATACTGGGTCATTCTGCAACTCCTCAGCTGGAGTGTGCCACCTCCTGCAAGGTTGTTGGGGTTGTGGGCAGGACCCTGTGTCCCCAAGTGAGATGCTGGGTCTTTCTGAAATTCCTCAGCTGGGGTGGGTCACCCTGGGCAGGCTCACTGGAGCTGCAGATGGGGTACTGTACCCCCAGGAGTGGTGTGTAGGCACTCGAAAACTTCCCAGGTAAAGTGTGTGGCTATGGGCAGATTTGCTGGAGCCTTGGTGGGACTATGTGCCCCTGGGAGTGGTGCATGAGTGCTCCACTGAAGAAAGCATGGCCACCACAGTATGAGAGGCCCTGGTCAGTCAGCTCTCTGACTCCTGAAAGGGTGAGCACTGGCTCTCTCTGTCCTGGGGGTGGTCTTTTCACTGTGCTAGATTGCCTGTTCCCAGAGAGCAGGGTACAGCATGAGCTCTGGTGCCAGTGTCCCGGTGCAACAAGTGGGCCTTAGGGCTGTGGTGATGCTGGGGCTATTGGGCCCCAAGCAAAATGCACTTGGGTGTTGGCTCTGATCTGTAAATGGTGACAAGCTGCAGCCTGGGATTTGGGAGTTGGGGAATCTCAGCGTGAACTTTCTCCCTGGATGAATGCAGTCACATGGGCTCCCAGCAGCTCCCTACACTGGGCTCATAGCCTGTAAGGGCTGCATGGCTCCCTTGTAGTTTGGATTGCCGGTGTCTGTGGAGCAACTCTTGTTTACCTTTTCCCTTCAGGTCGAAGTTCCTTCTGTCTCCCTGCTGCTCCTGGCTGGAGGATGGGGTGGTGGAGACCGAGTATTATCCTCCATTCTTTATAGGGCTATCCTGAGTTTCTGTGCTCACTACTAGTGTTTCTGTTACTCCTTTGATGTGCCCCAGTACTCTCCTTTAGTTATTTTCATCCAAGTGTAGTGGCGTATTTGTGCTTTGTCTGTCTTTGTGGGAGAGATGAGCAGTAGTCTTCTAGATGGCCATCTTGCTCCACCCTCTCTCTTAAATATTATTTCATTTTCTATATCTTCACAATGAAAACACTAGGCCAGACAGTTTTTATGTTAAGTTCTGAAAACATTCAATGAAGACATAATATCATTCTTTAAAATATTATTTCAAACACTCTCTAATTCATTTTATAAGGATGAAACAATCTTTGTATCAAAACTAAGCAAAGAGTAGGAAAAGGAAAATTGCAGACCAATCTCGTTCATAAAAATAGATGTGAAAATTCTAAACAGACATTTATAAATTCAGCAATGTATAAAAAAGTACAATACATAGTTACCAAATTGAGTTTATCCCATGAATGCAAAGATTAGTCAGTGTTATCTTTAAATATCTTTCACTACATTATAAACTAAAATATTGACCCATAAATGAAAAAGTTGATAAACATACTTATATTAAATTTAAGATCTGCTGATCAAAACATACTTTTAAAAAAGTGAAATACAAGACTCATCTTGGGAGAAGAAATTTGCAATACATAACCAACAAAGAAATAAAAATTTCTTTAAAAATCAGTAATAAAAAGGCAAGCAACCCAAAAGAAAAATGGGCTAATGATATAACTAGGTATTGCACAGAAGAGGAAACAGAAATGACCAAAAAATTATGAAAAGATGTAACCCCATTAGTAATCAGAAAAATGTAAATTAGAGCCACAATGAGATACAATGAGGTTTTATACCCTTTATAGTGGCAAAAAATAAAATGCATAATAATACTAAGGGTTGCTGAGGAGGTGGATAAAGCAGAAACTCTTATACACTGATAATCAAAATATAAATTGGTCCAAAACCTTGGAAAATTTGGAATTATCTAGTAATGCTGAAGATGTGTAAATCTGACAAACCAGAAATAACGCTCCTATTTTCATCCCTAGGACAAACTTTTGCTCCTGTGGCTCAGGAGACACATACAAGCCGATTCATAGCTGCCTTGTTTATGACAGCCCAGTCTGGAGGCAACCCAAATGTTCAATGGCAGGAGACTAGAAAAACAAATTGTGGGGAATTCATACGGTGGAATACCATACTGCAGGGGAAAATGAGTGAGCTACAGCTATGCACAGCAACGCAGATGCAGCTCACAAAACAGTGAAAAAGCAAGTTGTAGAAGATTATGAACAGTGTGAATTTGTTTAAAAAATATAAGAAAAAGGAAACATTAAACAATATATTTTTTGAGTAATAAAGATATGTGGTGAAATATCAAGAAAAGCAAAGTAATGGTAAGCAGAGTTCAAGACTGACGGGGGAAAGTGGGGCAGAGATGCCAGGGGCACAAGTCCAGGTTCTCTTCCCACTATATTCTATATGAATGATGATTCCTGGAGTTGGGAAGCATGGTGGTCCTCAGGGAAGGGAATCCACGGGCTCAATATTAATGGCAATTTTCAGGTTCTTAAGCTGGGTGGTTAATCATAATATATCCTTTCGTATATAAAGTAATTAATAAAATAGAAAAAGAATGTAAAAAACCTGCAGATAGAGAATGTGAGTTCTTTTTCCAGCTCCACCTCTACTATAAAACTATGTCATCTTTGGCAAGTCACTTAGCCTCACTGGGCCTCATTTTTCTCAAGTTAGTATGTGGCTATAACAAATCCAGCCTTACCTATTTTATAGGATTGTGTGAGGATCAAGTGTACTTGAAAGCATTTTGTATGTTATTAATGAAATGAGATATTCACATGCAACACAATTTTCCTACCTATAAACTCAAAGGTTTATCTCTCCAAACTAGCATTCAAAATTCATGTGATGAAAAGTAAGAAGGATCAATTTAATCATACCACTCTTCTGCCAGTTATAGTGTTCTATACAGTTATTAGCCAACAGCTGTCTAATGCTGTTAGCAGCTGTGGTGTAGCAGGCCTTGGAGTTAGAAAACTTGGTTTTGAACTCTGGCTTTGTCATTTACTAACTCTGAGATTTTGGCAATTTGCTTCCTACCTATGCTCTTCAGTTTCTTTACCTGTAAAATGTAAAACCTGTAATCTTTATTGCCTTTATTCTAAAGTGGAAATTGAAATATTTTAAGAGACAGAGGAGCTGCCCTTCATTCTTGTATCCACAATGGGTGTATGGGAAGCAGCAGCCCTGTGTCCTTGCCCATCTCATTCAAGTTAGCAGTGGCTTTTCCTTATGGTGAAGAACACACTCAACATAGTTATTTCCTTCTTCGTTGGCAGTCTGTCTGAAGACAAGAGCCTGTTCTGCCTTTTAATTTCTGTCTTGCTTGTGGGCTATTTGTGAGACAGAGAACACATGCTTCTCTTATGAGAGCCTGCCACCTTCTCACTTGCCTTCTGTACCTCACGCTCCCTAGTCAGCAGCAAACAATCCATCTAAGGTGACTGCTAGTGCTTTTGATTGCAATCATATGCTGTAATGCTGCACAATGCAGCAACCAAGGTGGGCAGAATTAATGAGGCCTGGGATCCTTGTCCCATCTTCATGTGAGTTCTTACGGGTTAAGGTTGGTGTTAGTAAATTTCATTATTTTGATGACTAAAGCCTAGAGTCGATTTTTAAAAATTAAGCTTCTTATTTTGCACTTGTAAGTGCACATGCAATTTTAAGAAGTAATACAGAGAGAGTCTGTGTGTCCTTTACACAGTTTTTCCTCACGGTAACATCTTGAAAACTTATAAAACAATGACAACCCATCCAGCCTATCCTATTCAGATTTACTTGTACTTGCACATGTGTGTGTATTTAGTCCTATGCAATTTATTATCACATATGTAGGTTTGTGTATCCGCACCAGAGTGAAGATAAAAAATAGTTCCATCATCACAAGGATCCCTAGTATTGTCCTCTTATGACACCCTCCTCCCCCATTCTTAACCTTTGGCAACCACAAATATGTTCTCCATTTCTATAATTTTGTCATCT
>NW_007728515.1:14267-17300 GCF_000696425.1 Galeopterus variegatus | reverse complement strand
GCACATGTGTGTGTATTTAGTCCTATGCAATTTATTATCACATATGTAGGTTTGTGTATCCGCACCAGAGTGAAGATAAAAAATAGTTCCATCATCACAAGGATCCCTAGTATTGTCCTCTTATGACACCCTCCTCCCCCATTCTTAACCTTTGGCAACCACAAATATGTTCTCCATTTCTATAATTTTGTCATCTCAAGAACATTATATAAATTGAATCATCCACTTTGTAACCTTTGGAAATTAGCTTTTTTACTCAGCATAATTTCCTAGAGATTCATCTATTGTGGCATGTATCAACAGTTCATTCCTTTTTATTGCTGAGTAGTATTCCATAGTATGGATGCACCATGTTTTGTTTAAACATTCATCCATTGAAGGATAGTTTCCAGTTTTTTGCTGTTATGAGCAAAGCTTCTATAAATATGCATGTACAAATTTTTCAGTGAACATAAGTTGTCATTTTTCTGGGATAAATGTCCCAGAGTACAATTGCTAATTTGTATGGTAGTTGTATGTTTAGATTATAAAAAACTGCCAAACTATTTTCCAATGTGGCTGTACCATTTTACATTTCCACCAGCAATGTAGGAGTGATCCAGTTTCTAAGTATCTGTGATAGCATTTGGTGTTGTCACTATTTTATATCTTAGCCATTCTGATAGTCATGTACTAAGTATTATCTTACTGTGGTTTTAACTTGAATTTCCCTAATGGCTAATGAAGTTGAACATCTTTTCATATGCTTATTATCTAACTGAACATCCTCTTCAGGGAAATGTTTTTTCTTATCTTTTACCCATTATCTAGTTGGATTTTTTTTCATTGATTTTTGAGAGTGGTTTATACTCATGTTTTCTAGATACTGGTCTTCTGTCAGGTATGTGGTTTGAATAGTTTCTCCCAGTCTGTAGCTGGCCTTTTCATCCTCTTCACATGGTCTTTTGCAGAGCAAAAGTTTTTAGTTTTGATAAAGCCCAGGTTTTCAATTTTTCTTTTTTTTTTTTTAATGTTTTATGGATTATGCTTTTGGTGTTCATTCTAAAAACTCTTTGTCTAGTCCTAGATCATAAAGATTTTTAAATTTTTCTTTCTAAAATTTTTATAGTTTTACATTTAACTGTTTGATTCATTTTGATTTAATTTTTTACGAGGTTTGAGGTTATGTCCAAGTTTACTTTCTTGCCTACACATCTGATAGCTCTAGTGTCATTGAAATGGTTTTGCACCTTTGTCCAAAATTAGATGAGAATATTTGTGTTGATCTACTTATGGTTTCTCTATTCTGTTCCACTGACCTATGTGTCTTTCTCTCTGTCAATACCACACTGTCTTGATGACTATGGCCATATAGTAAATATTTATATTGGGTAGAGTGATTCCTGCCACTTTATTCTTTTTGAGATGGTTTTATCTAGTCTTGGTGCTGTGCCTTTCCAAATAAATTTTAGAATATGCTTGTCTATTCTAAATAGACAATTCTAATATTCTAATTTTTATGCTTGTGTATAAAAAGCCTTGCTGGGATTTTGACAGGATTTGCATTACACCTGTAGATCAATGTGGGGAGAATTGACATCGTTTAACTTATGTCGAGTCTTCCATTCCATGGACACATACTATTTCTCCATTTATTTAGGTCTTCTCTGATTTCTTAGAGGTAATTTAATTAACCAATCTAAATAAATTCTAGTGGCTAGAGAACCTCACATTGGTTAGAATTAAAATATAATGATACATCTTTTGAGCAACGCCATCACATTTTGGGAAAAAATGCATACCCTTTGGATCATGAAATTGATAAGAGAAGTTTATAAGCCACTTTGTATGTTTGTGGCTGCTATAGATTGGATGCCGCCCCAACCTCATTAAGGCTTGATCCCCACTGTAACTGTTGGGGGAAGTAAATTCTATTATGGTAATTGAAAGATGGGGCCTTGAAGAGGTGATTAGATGTAGGACCATGCTGTAACGAATGGATTAATAGTTGTGGTCAGGGACATGACTCTGGGGGCTTTAAAAGAAAAGTACATGAGAGGTCAGTCTCTCTCCCTGCTCCATCATTTTCACAATGTGATACTCTGCAATCACTGTTGCCACCACCAAGACCTTCACCAGCTGTGTTCCCTGGACTTTGGACTTCCCAGCCTCAGAGATTGTAAGCAATAAATTTCATTTTCTTACAAATCACCCAGTTCTGTGTGTTTTGTTAAAGCAACAGAAACAGACTGTAACAGTGGCGTATGGGCACATTGTAATGGTCATCAATAGTGGTTACGTTAGTGGAAGTATACAGTTTTTAAAATTTCTTTTTTCATTCATTCTTTTGTTGATTGGTTGATAGATTCATTGATATGGATAATAAAGCCAAAAGTAAATGTCTGAAAGACTACACCGTAGGCATTGTGGCACTGATCCTGTATTTCCTGGCTCAGGTGCTTTCCAGAGACAAAGCTCTTGTCCTGTATTTTCCAGTTTGCTGCTTTATATCCCCAAAGAGACTGTAAACCACATGAAGATACCAATGTATTTCCAGTTCTTAGCACATGGCTTGGCCCATAGTAGATGTTCATTACAAATTTTTTAAGTATCCAGCAAGTCGCACTATTTTGGGATTTATTCTTGGTTCTTTTCCTTTCTTATGTGTTAGATTAGACTTTGCTGAGTTCCCTGTGCTATTTGAAACTATCTCTATCCCTTATTTCCTCGAATATTTCACCCTTCTGTTTTACCCCTTACTTTTTGACTCTTTCTTTTACTAGCCTTTTATTGTGAATATTCTTTTAACTTTATTCCTGGGGCTAAACCATTTTGCTCTCTTTGACACTGTAGGGAATCTCTCACATTACTTTGCTGTGAGGCATCTTTTTCTTTCCAGAACTACCTCTCTTCCATGCTATGGAAGTACAGTGGGACTTTCATTAACGGCATCTGAACTACACCAGCCAATTAGAAAAACTCATCTTTTGGAGATAGTGATTGTCTAGGACTGAACACACTGTCAAAGCAGGGCTAATCACAGTCCATTTGGAA
>NW_007728515.1:0-13516 GCF_000696425.1 Galeopterus variegatus | reverse complement strand
ATAGTGATTGTCTAGGACTGAACACACTGTCAAAGCAGGGCTAATCACAGTCCATTTGGAATTTTTATATTGATGCTGGGGGAGAGAGTATCACATTCTAAAATATGGGATTGTAAACTGTGATTCAGTCATTCATCAAATATTATTGAGTGTCTACTCTGTGCCAGGCACTATGGGAAGTCTAAATGACGTAAGCAGGAGCTGTCCACAGCCATGTGTGCTACCACAGGGAGAGGAGAGGGACTACCTAAGAATGAAGCTAGCACAGGGAAAAGCCGTGCCAAGGGACAGAAAAGAATGACAACCCTTGCGACCTTCTTTGAGCACCTAGATCCGGTGTTCCTGATGCTCATATTGGACTTATAGCTAATGAGGAGCCATATAATCAAACTTTTCATTGAGGCTTTATGGCTGAGAAATACATATGCCAAATCCTAATAATTTTAAAATCTGAATCTTCAGTGCTGTCTGCTAGCGCTTACTTCTATTTCTGGATGTCTATTGTACACGGTCACTTGAATATGCCAAGAATCTATGAAATAAAATAGACCCAAAAGTAAACTCATTATCATAATTTACCAGAGTATCATAATTTACCATTATCATAATTTACCAGTCCATGAGGTCAGGGACTTTGTCTTGCTCACTGTTATTTCCCAGTGCTTAGAACAGTGTCTGGAACATAGTAGGAGCTCAAAAAATATTGTCGAGCAAGTAATTAAACCCAGGCTCCTTAGAACTCTCAGATCATTGTACATTTCCAATGATCTTTAATGCATGTCTTCTTTTACCTTAGCAGTTCTCAANTGGTATTCAGCTGGCTGATGAGCTGGTTTGGTGTACAGAACAGACTATTTTTTAACACTCTCTTCCTGTATAAGACACTGTTACTTTTGTTAATAACATGAAATGAAATAAATAATAACAGTGCCCACAGAAGAAGTAGAGACAGTGACAAATTTTCTTTCATTGAAATTTGTATATATGATCATACCAGTTTTTTAAAAAAGGAAATAAAATAGATACTACAGTACAAAAACAAGCAAAAATGTACAACTATTTATTTAGTAGTTTTCCTATCTAATCTATATAATTTGAACTTTGATCCTCTTTATTACAGACTGATATAATACTATTTTAGGTAAATAATTGTTTAGTAACTAGTGAGTTAATTTTAGGAATCTGAAAAATTCTGCAAAAGATACAATTTAGGGAACTACCAAATTGTACCACTGATTTAATATTTTATTTTCTTGGCTTGTTCTCTAGATTTAAAACAATTAATTAAAGTAGAACAAATTTTAATTTTTAGAGATATTATTTAAATTCAGTAAAATATTTAGTGCACGATCTAAAATTTTCACTTACCAAACATCAATATTACACCTTGCAATTTGCACCTTGCTTTACCGTTTTAGATTTTAAATAAAAATAAAAGCTCAAAGTGGTCAGGTAGAATGACAGCACTGAAGGAACTCAAGGCCTCTCTTGTTTTTGGCAGCTGGCTTGTAGAGGGATCTAAACCCTTGACCTTGGTGTTATGATACCGTGCTCTAACCAACTGAGCTAACTGGCCAGCCACAAGGTCTCTTTCTTTGTCTTTGCAACTACTGTGCTATCACTGTTTATTTGAGCCTACCATCTAAATGCAGGAATATATAGTCCTATAGGGGCTGGAGAATGAACTATCCACAACTGCCACAATGTCTAAAGAGATCTTGAGATGAAGATGTGTTGCTGAGATTGGATGTGCTGGGGGTTGACTGTATAACTGGGAGTTCTCTGAATTAACTTCCATGTAGAATAAAATGTTTCTTAAAGGATATGTAACAGAAAATGTGCTAATTTGAAGTGTGCATTTATATTATTAAAACTCAGCAGTAACCATAGCAATTGTTTAGAAATCAGGCTAACAAAAGATTTCTTCAGGTAGCAATGGTTTACTGCTGACATTGTTTAGAATTGCCAGCTGCTCATGGTGATAATTAAAAGCAGACCATCTTTTTGTCTATTTTAAAATTTTCTCTTTACAATGAACCCCTTCGTTGCCTGCACTGGGGACAGATTGATACACAATAGCTTTAGAGGGTCCAAGATGTAGGGGCTTTCACGGGGATGGCTGGAAAGCTGTGTTCAGCTGAGAATGTCAACTGGAGTGCCCACTTTTGGCTTTTCAGTATGGTAGCCTTAGGCCAGTCAGACTGCTCACATGGCAGTGCAGGGTTCCCAGAGAGAGGATCCTAAAAGACCTGGGCAGAAGCTGCAAGGTTTCTTAGATCCAGTCTTAGAAGTCAGAATTTTACTTTCTGTGCATTCTGTTGGTCAAGCCAGTCCAGATTTAAGTTGGAGGGAAATTATAGCCTCCACCTCTCAGTGGGAGGAGAAGCAAAACATTTGCAGGCATCTTTAATTAACAGTTAATGTAAATTTTTATTCAAGGGCATGACTTATATCATCTTTGCATTAGTTTTTGTCCTTCTCTCTTCTTTACCTCTTTTCTGATATATACCCAAGTTCTTCCTATGTCAGAACTTTAGAATTTATGAATAATTTTGCAACTTCCGGATTTCTGATTTTATTCCTTTTCCTTTTACATTCATTCATTCATCTGTTCATTTGTTTCTCAAAGGCCCATTTGAGGCAATGGGCAGCATAGCATAGTATAGGTGTACAGGCTCTGGAGCCATGCTGGCTAGGTTCTAAAAGGTGATTTTTTTTTTTTTTNGATCATTGTACATTTCCAATGATCTTTAATGCATGTCTTCTTTTACCTTAGCAGTTCTCAACGATATTGGAATGTGGTGGTCTGTGGATGAGTTTATCAGAATCACCCAGGGAACGTCGTTAGCTGAGAACTACTGCTTATTAGAGTTGTAAATGACTTAAAAAAAAAACTAAATAAGGGCCGGCCCGTGGCTCACTCGGGAGAGCGTGGTGCTGGCAACACCAAGTTGAGGGTTAAGATCCCCTTACCAGTCATCTTTAAAAAAATAAAAATAAAAATAAAATAAAATCAAGTTTTGCTTGAAAAAAAAACTCACTGGTTTTTACAAATCCACGTTAAATCAGTTCATAAAGAATCTTGTAAACTTCCTAGTTTTTCAGCTATTTATTTATTTAATATTTATTTATTATTATTATTATTCTTTACATTCTAAGATGTTGTGGAGCAGTTGGGGGGGAGAAGGGAAAGGGGAGGTGGGTAGGGTGAGAGGAGGAGAAAGGAGGGAGGGAGGCAGGATCAAGGCTCATGGCACCCCGTCATTGCGACAGGGTAGCCCAGGGGGCTTCTGGCAGCAGCATGGTCATCACTGGGCTGGATGTAAACATTGGGGGTCTGTGGCTCAGGCCCTTGTCCCTTTTTCAGCTTTTTAAATGTTTCAGTTATCTTTTGCTATAATCTTAAGCCATCCTAAAGCCTAGTGGCTTAGGACAATGACTACTTTATTATATTTCATGACACTGGAAATTCAGACAGGGCTTGGCTAGGTGATTCTTCTCTTCCACGTGGCACTGATGTTTCCACTTGGTGGTATTCAGCTGGCTGATGAGCTGGTTTGGTGTACAGAACAGACTATTTTTTAACACTCTTTTCCTGTACAAGACACTGTTACTTTTGTTAATAACATGAAATGAAATAAATAATAACAGTGCCCACAGAAGAAGTAGAGACAGTGACAAATTTTCTTTCATTGAAATTTGTATATATGATCATACCAGTTTTTTAAAAAAGGAAATAAAATAGATACTACAGTACAAAAACAAGCAAAAATGTACAACTATTTATTTAGTAGTTTTCCTATCTAATCTATATAATTTGAACTTTGATCCTCTTTATTACAGACTGATATAATACTATTTTAGGTAAATAATTGTTTAGTAACTAGTGAGTTAATTTTAGGAATCTGAAAAATTCTGCAAAAGATACAATTTAGGGAACTACCAAATTGTACCACTGATTTAATATTTTATTTTCTTGGCTTGTTCTCTAGATTTAAAACAATTAATTAAAGTAGAACAAATTTTAATTTTTAGAGATATTATTTAAATTCAGTAAAATATTTAGTGCACGATCTAAAATTTTCACTTACCAAACATCAATATTACACCTTGCAATTTGCACCTTGCTTTACCGTTTTAGATTTTAAATAAAAATAAAAGCTCAAAGTGGTCAGGTAGAATGACAGCACTGAAGGAACTCAAGGCCTCTCTTGTTTTTGGCAGCTGGCTTGTAGAGGGATCTAAACCCTTGACCTTGGTGTTATGATACCGTGCTCTAACCAACTGAGCTAACTGGCCAGCCACAAGGTCTCTTTCTTTGTCTTTGCAACTACTGTGCTATCACTGTTTATTTGAGCCTACCATCTAAATGCAGGAATATATAGTCCTATAGGGGCTGGAGAATGAACTATCCACAACTGCCACAATGTCTAAAGAGATCTTGAGATGAAGATGTGTTGCTGAGATTGGATGTGCTGGGGGTTGACTGTATAACTGGGAGTTCTCTGAATTAACTTCCATGCAGAACACAATGTTTAGGAACATATGAGCAATAATAAACGTGCTAATTTGGATCTTACATGTATATTCTTAACACAGTGACCACAGAAATTGTTTTCGACTTAGACCAAAAAGATTCTTTTCATGTAGGAGTATTTTTACCATTGACATTGTTTAGAATTAATGGCACATGGTGGTAATAAACAGCAGTCGGACTTTTAGTTGGTTTTATTATTCTTTTCAACTTACTTCAGACAGTGCCCACCCCACCCACTACTGTCGCACCCAGCAGACCCTCCCACTGCCTTGAGAATGTGGCCACTTGCTTTGCAGAAACAAATGAACAAACAAATCAGCAACGTGAACCTCACCTGCAGGATCTGGTAGTAGAGAAGGTTTCTTTCCCCAAGCCCTTCCTCAAGCGTTTTTGGTTGTTGTTGTTGTTGTTGTTGTTTTTGAATACCAAGTCCTAAAAAATCTTTCCTGAATCTTCCAGGGATAATGCCACAGGCCACCAGGAATGAGGGTTTCCTTGTGACAGGTATTGAGAAAAGGCGTGGACATGGTGAGGTTGCAGGCTCTCTGCAGAGTGGCTCAAATATCTCATCAACCAAACTGAACCACTCTCTCCCCCTCCCTGAAAATGTCCACACCCACCGCAATCCCAGCTTGCATCCACAGCTCCACAAAGTCTTTCCACTTCCTCCAAATCCCAAATGAAAAGTGGGAGTGCCACCGTGCTCCCAAGCGGCGCACTGTAGCAGTGCGCCACCGGGCCGGCCCCCTAAAAGGTGATTTTTAACCTTTCTCTGCTCCAGTTCCTCCATCTGTGCACTGAGGATGATGATGATAGTATCTATCTTACCCAACTGTATGACATTTAAGTGGCTTAATCAGTATAAAGCTCTTAGAAAAATGTCTTTCACAGGCATATTTTTAACAAATGATAAATTATTATTATTATTACTAAATGTCTTGATTTGGGATTGTGCAGAAGCAGCTCCTAAAACGAAGATCTGAGTGCAAGTCATTTATTTGGGAGGTGATCCCAGCGAACACCAGCAGGAAGGTGAGGATGTGAAACAGGGAAGGGAAGGCAGCCATTAAAGGGCAAGTCAGGCCTGGCCCGGTGTCGCACTGGAGAGTGCGCCGCTTGGGAGCCCGGCGGCACCCCCGCCGAGGGTTCGGATCCCATGTGGAGACTGGTTCCCACTCACTGGCTGAGCGCAGTGCGGGCGCAACACTGAGGGTATTACTGGTCAGTAAAAAAAAGAGAAAAAAACAAACAAACAAAAAAAAGGGCAAGTCACAGCCTTGGATAACTAGAGTTTAATCCCACTGGAGAACTCTGGGAGCCAGTGCAGAACAAGCATTTCACAGTGATCTCACCCAAGGGGCAAGGAAACTGGGTATTATATGCCAACTGTCATCCACATTGGATAAGGACCCTTCCAAGGTGCAATTCCTTGACATTTCTCTTTTGTTGTATGTAAATCCTCAGGCAAAGAGATGCAGATGTATTTGGAGATCATGCCACAGGCACAGAAATAATAAGGCCCGAGGGGATATAGGAAGGGCAGTGATGGCTTCCACTAGATCATATTATTCATTTGTCCAGGATTATGAGTTGGGTTCCTACTAGGGTTGACCACTCTGAAAATTGTCCAAACATAGCTTGGAGAGAGAAAGAAGTAGCAGAGGAAGTGGAA
Source organism: Galeopterus variegatus (assembly GCF_000696425.1). Taxonomy (NCBI): domain Eukaryota; kingdom Metazoa; phylum Chordata; class Mammalia; order Dermoptera; family Cynocephalidae; genus Galeopterus; species Galeopterus variegatus. Next base: position 7,307 of record NW_007728515.1, on the reverse strand, counting down.
AGATGTGATGAGAGTGCGGCAGAGTCGATGATAATGGGCTCACATGCCCACGCGGATCTTTATTGGATACTTTAGGCCTTTCATCACTTGGGCTCTGTATTTATCCACTTTCTTTCCTAATATTTCTTTTTATTATTCCTCCATTTAGCAAGGCTAGGCTACTTACCATGGCATACATAAATCTTGATCATTCCCATTTTAAGTGCAGAATGGTAATATCATATGTGTTGTAAAGTATGAGGAGAATTACTTTCTTGCTAGCTCAGTACAGATTTGTGGCTGCAAAAACATTCTGTAAACTGCACAAAGCACACATTTCCCTCAAACTATATTCATAAATATTGAGGAAGTTGTTGGAACTTACAGACTAAATCTGATGTGAATTTACATAAAGACTCACATTCAAGACTACTGATCAGTTGCCCTATGATTGGAACCTTCCATTCACATTCTCAGGGGTCTTCTCTGAAAGCCACACAACAAAGGTAAGAAGCACACTTAGAAAAAGTCTTGAGGGTAAGGCATTTTGTTTGGTTTGTATCACTCTGGGTTGATCTTGGATCTGATCTGTACCCAGGAACAAAAAGGACTTAGTGCTGAGCTGGTTTTCATAAAGGGAGGCTATCATGTCCTACTGGAATTATTTGGGCTGAGCCACACTAGGAATGTTTTTGAAGTGGTATGCTCATTAAAAATAAAAACCAGAAGAAATCATTGGAGTAAAGCATTGCAAATTACTTCTATTTATTTAGGCAGGGTGTTACCACTGTGTTGGCAGAGGTTTTATTTTTTCAGTTTGGAACCAATTGCCTGAAACCAGAGCTAGCCTCACGGACGTTCAATCAGCAAGTATTTGGTGAGTACTCAAGGAATATGCCACTGAATGTTGGGAGTGTATACGAGAAAAACCCAAAACTGTGGCCTGGAGGAGCTTATGGTTTTACAGGCCAAACTAATGAGTGATCAACATAAGTGTATAGTTATAAATGCAATAATTAATGATGTAGATTTAGGGAGATGGATGATGAGAACTGAGCTACTGTGTTAAAGAAAGGGTGGAGTTAAGTGGAGGAGACTGCAAAGGCACATGTGCCTACCTTACCTTTTCTTCCCTGATTTTTCTTTTAGGGTCTAAGGGAGGCTGCACAAAGCACACATTTTCCTCAAATTTTATACAGGTTGATAAATAGTCACAAGATACTAAGGAGACTTGATGATTGAAAGACCCTTAGTAAAGTGCAGACTAACACTGTTCAATACAACTTTCTGCAATGATGGAAATATTCTGTGCAGTCCGTCGTCATAGCCACTAGTTATATGAGGGTAATGATCACTTGAAATGTGGCTAGTGTGACTGTGGAACTGAACTTTCTGCTGAATCAAATTTAAGATTAAATAACCATATGTGGCTGGTGGCTACTACATTGGGCAGCACAGGTAAAGACAATGCTTTCCTCTGACAAACACCTCCTGAACAGTGGAAAATTAGACAAGAGCAGGGGCTGATGAGAGGCAGTGCAGCCCAGCTGGTGAAAGCAGGTAGCATGAAGTCTCAGGTATCAGTCAGGGCCCAGTCAGGAGACAAAAACCACACCAGTTACTTATTTATTCTTATTGAGGCAATTGGCACAATATTAAACTAGCCATTTTAGAATGAACCATTCAGTGGCATTTAGAACATTCACAATATTGTGAAATCACCACCTCTATCTATTTCCAAAATATTTTCATCACCCCAAAAGGAAACCTCACACTCATTAAGCAGTTGCCTACTGTTTACTCCTCTCTCCAGCCCCTGGAAACCACCAATCAGCTTTCTGTCTGTATGGGTTTTCCTATTGTGGACATTTCTTATTAATGAACTCATACAATATGTGGCCTTTTGTGTCTGTCTTCTTTTATGTAGCATAATATTTTTAAGGTTCATCAATGTTTAGCATTAATCAGTGCTTTATTCCTTTTTATTGCTGAATAATATTCCACTGTGTGGCTATATTACATTTTGTTTATCCATTTATCAGTTGATGGACATTTGGTTATTTCCACATTTTGGCTACTATGAATAATGCTATGAACATTAATATACACAGTTTTGTGTGGATATATGTTTTTATTACTCTTGGGTATATACTGATATGGGTTGAATGTTTGTCTCCTTGAAAACTCCTGTGGATGACTGATCCCCAGTGTGGCAATGTTGAAAGGTGGGGCCTTGAGGAGGTGATTGGATAGTGAGGGCCCTGCCCTCAGGAATGGATGTGGGGTGGTGACTTTAGAAGGAAAGCATATGAAAACGATCTTGTCATTTTCACCAGGTGATGACCTGCATTGCCGAGGGACTCTGTCAAGAGCTCCTGCCAAGAAGATGGCCCTTGCCAGATGCGTCCACTCAGTCTTGGACTTCGCAGCCTTCAAAACTGTGAGAAATGAAATTTGTTTCTTTGTAAATTTCCCAGTTTCAGGTATTCTGTTATAAGCAATAGAAAGCTGACTAATACATATACATAGGAGTCTGGAATTATTGGTTCATATGGTAATTCTATGTTTAGGTATTTCTTTTGATATTTGCAGTTTTCAAGATTTTAGCTCTTTATCTACTACTTACAATTTCTATGATTTTGCTTTTTGTTTTTCTTTGGGTGTTTTGGTAATTCTCTTTGTATTTTTCTTTAAAAAACAGTATAAGATATATATATAAACATATTTCAATTAATTAAGCAAATAATAGAGAAATGCAAAGAGCAAAATGTTAACAGTCCTCTTAACCCTCCTCTTTTCTTTCCAATGGTAACCACTATCATAGCTTTTTTGTGTACCTTTCATCCCAGTTCTTTTTCTATGCATTAATGTACATATGTGGGTATCTATATCTATGTGTATCAACACATTTAAATTTTTTACACTAACAAAATCTTATTTTATGTAGTGTTCAAAAGGTTTTCACTAAAATCTGCTTACATGTTAATTCTTAGAAATCTACCTCTTTCCTGGTGTCTCTGCTACCTCTCTGACTACAGTTTCTTTGTCTCCGTTGCAACCTTACATATTGGATTACCTTCACATTTGGTCCTAGTCTCCTCCCACCTCTCCCCTCCCTTCTGTTTCCTCTTTTATTCTCTCTCTCTTTTTCTTTTTCTCTTCTAATCTATAGATCTTTCTTTGTCAAGATCTCATTCACACTCCTGGTTCCAATTGTCCTTTTATTTTATGACTCACACATTTTTGTTTTGAGCCAAGACCTCTCCTTTGCATTTCAGCCCTGAGTATCCAACTTCTCACTTGATATTTCCATCTCAATCCCATCGTGTTCTTGCCTCACTAACCTGGTCCCCATTTAGTGGTCTTGCTTTAGGAATTCCAGTTACACATTTGTTTAATTCCACAAACCAAATGCCAGTCACTTCTGGGACTCCTTTTTCCTCACCTTCTACGTTCAATCCTGTTGATTAAATCCAAATTCTGTTGATTTTTATCTCCTGGATATCTCTTAAATCTGCCCATTTCTCTCCATTTCCACAGACATGGCACCAATCTTCTACTGTGACCACAGAGACGGTTTCCTAGCTGGTCTTCACACATCCACTTGGGCTCCTGACCAAATCCTCCTCCTCAGTGCAGCCAGAGTTATCTTTTAAAATTCAAATTAGATTGTGTCACTCTTCTACTTAAAGTCTTTCAATGGCTTCTCACATTCTCAAGATTCAGGTAATAACTCCTTAACGTGGAGTTTACAACTCTGTTCATGGTCTTGCTCTGCTTACCTCTCCAGCCTCATCTTATAGCACTTTCCTGTCTCTGGGGCTCCAGCCATACTGGTTTCTCAGTTCCTCAAACTTGTCACCTTCTGTCTGTAAGGACTTGTGCGTGCTGTTCTCTCTGCCTGGAATGTTCTTCCTTCCCTTTTACTGATTGATTCCAGATCAGTTATCACCTTCTCAGGGCAAGTGTAGTTTGGGTTCCTTTGTGTTATAGGCTTTTATACAACAGTGTTTTGTTTAGACTTTTAGTTTGTTTGTAATTATAAATTTATTAGCATGGTTATTTGTGTCCTTCCAGCTATAATTATGTCTCTTTTTGAGCATCTTTGTATCCTCAGTGTCTGATACAGTCCTGGCACAAATGACCACTAAAGTAGCCACCGTAGTATTATGTAGTATGAATGTACCATAATATATTTAATCAGTTCCCTACTGAGAGGCTTGTAAGTTGTTTCTACATTTTCTATATTAACAAATACTTCATATGTGACTTCAAAAGCCTGGTTAAGAATATGGTGTTTTTCTTACCATTGGATATTCATGACTCCAAGTGTTTTGGAAACAATGTTAGTGCAACTTGATTATTTTAGCATTTTATCAAACTAGACAAGAAACAAAATAGTTGTCCCATGTTAATGAAAGTCAAACCATTTATTTTTTAATCAATACTACCAAATGTGATAAGAAAGTCAATAAATACAATGAATTAGAATCATCAAGGGAAGCAAATAGAAAAAATGTTAACATTTTATTTTGAGCTAGTAAAGATATATATCTTTATATATATATATTTATTTATTCACTTTTGATTCAGAGTTTGGGTAGTCATTGTTACTAGGTTCTTGGCAGGAAATCTACTTGTTATGTTTTCATGAGATGGTCACAGCTTGCAGGGTATCAGTATTTTCAGGATTGTTAGGATTATTTTGATTTAACTGGGTTAAAATAAACACAAGACTACATCCAAAACTGTCAAAACTCATAGAAGAGTGTGGTAATAGCTATTAAGTTGGAACATCTATTTTCCTTGATTTGGATATCTCTGTTTTAGGGACTGTATCTTATAGGATAGAAACATCGTACAAGTATTGCATATACGGATATCAGTGCAGCATTGTCTGTAGTGGCCAAAATGTTGGGAGAAACCCTGTAAGTCCATCAGTAGGAGGACTGTTAGATTACTTATAGAACATTCATACTATGCATTGACTATGCAGTTATTAAAAAATGAATTTGAGGTATATCTATTAATCCAGAGGGATATCCATAATCTATTATATTTAGGAAAAATTTCCAAAACTTGGAAATAAGGCAAAGAAGATGATTTCAATATTGTTACAGCATTTTCTAACAAGCCAACCTGAAGGTCATCTCTCTCTTTTCTGAGGATAAGAGAGTTGGCTTGACTTAATGTTTACAATTGATTAAACCCAGGCATTTTACAACTTAGTAAAATTAGAGGTTAACTTGTGTAAATCTAATAAGATGCATTTTTCCCCTGTATGTTAAAGAAGAGAACCCCAAAGGTTATGATTTTATTTCCCTATAGGACAATGACCAATGACATTTTTAATCTAGCAGTTTTATTTATAGCATTACTTTTTTCACTGTTTTTATAAATCCAATTTTCTCTTATCAAAATTGAACCAACATTGTCATTCTGCTGGTTTCCTCATTAATGAGTGAAATGAAATTTTGAAGTGTGCCCATTACTATTTGTGTGGAACTCTGTGCTTCTCAATTCAAGAATTAGGTTTTAATGATTATTGAATGAGAAAAGCAAATTGCAGATTAATGTATATAGATTGTTTACATAATCATACAAAATCCTTATTCATATGTCTGCACGTTTGTATGAGTGTGGATGCAGGTGTGGAAAAATACATACCAGGGTGTTAATATTACTTCTATTACCTTGGTGTTGGTGTGCAAGAGACACTATTATTATTTTATGTGCAGTCATCCCTGGGTATCCATGGGAGATTGGTTCCAGGACCTCCCATAGATACCAGCATCTGCAGATGCTCAAATCCCTAGTACAAAATGGCATAGTACTTGCATATAATCTACCCATATTTTCTCTATAATTTAAATCATCTCTAGATTACTTATAATATCTATACAATGCAAAAGCTATGTAAATAGTTGTTATATTGTTTAGCATATAATGACAAGAAAAAAATCTGTATGTGTTCAGTACACACACAATTTTGGGGGGAATATTTTTGATCCCTATTTGGTTGAATCCATGGATGTGGAGCCCATGGATATGAAGGGCCAACTGTGTATGTATTTGTTTTGTTTTGTGAATTACTTCTTAATTTAATAGTTAAACATTTTAATAAAGGAAGTTGAAGGAGGAAACCCTCTTACAAGATTCTGCAACATTTTATTACCCATTGTTTATTCCCATAATGTGTACAATAGATTTGTAATAGAAGCTTATCGTTTCCTTTTTTAAAAAAAGAAAATGTAATTTTATTATCTTTTATATTCTAGGATGTTGTTGTGGAGCAGTTGGGAGGGAAGGGGAGAGGGGAAAGGGGAAGGAAATGTGAGGGAAGAAGGAGGAAGGAGGAGGGGTGGGATTGAGGCCTGTGGCACGCCTCTCATTCCCACAGGGGAGACCTGGGGGCTTCCAGTGGTGGCTTGGTCATTGTTGGGCTGGGTGCAGATGTCAGGGGGTTGTGGCAAAAGCCCTCTCCCCTACCATCCCAGCTCGGGAACCTGGGGCCCTTCTTGCTGTGGCTTGGTGGTTGTTGCTAGGCTGGTGGCACATGGTGGGGGGCATGGCCAAGGCCTGAGGCCTCCCACCGCCCCAGCTTGGGAGAGTCCAGGGCACTTCCTGTGGTGGCTTGGTGGTGGTTGCTGGGCTGGTTGTACATATCAGGGAGGGCATGGCTGAGTCCCTAGGCCCCTCACTGCCCCAGCTCAGGAGAACCTGGGGATATTCTTGTGGCAGCTCAGTGGTCACTGCTGGGCTGGCTGTGGGTGTTGGGGGGGGCGTGGCTGAGGCCTTCGGCCTCTCACTCCTCTGGCTTGAGAGTGCCTGGGGTGCTTCCTGTGGCAGCTTGGTGGTCACCACTAGTCTGGCTGTGCCTGTCAGAGGGGTGTGGACAAGGCCCTTGGCCCCCACCCTGAAGAATGGTTGTGGGTGTTGGGGGGCATTGTTGAGGCCCACAGCCCTCCCCCCTTTCTGTCTTGGTAGCCCAGGGGACTTCCGGTCCTTCCAGTTGTAATGGGTGCTGTTTGATGAAATGAGACCTCTACTAGTTAATATGAAACTTTGTCTCTGGTTGTGGGTACTTTGTTTTTCCTATCAGTTCTGTGTTGGATTATTTGCTGTTACCACTATTTAAACTCTGTGCTGGAACTAATTTATTGTCCTTTGCTTACTTCTAAAATGGGGGAACTTCCTGTGGGGACCAGTACTTGAGCTCTGTGGTTGAGTTAATTTGCTGCTTTGTTGCTGATTCCTTAGGGAAGGTTTTTTGTGCAGCTCAGGTTTTAATGGTTGACTTTATAGGTACTTCTGGCTCTTGAGAGATC
>NW_007728514.1:341991-345425 GCF_000696425.1 Galeopterus variegatus | reverse complement strand
GTTCAGTCTCTTTTCCTCTCATTAGTCTGCCCACTTCAGCTGTTCCTGTGAGCTTCATGCACTGGTACAAATGAGACAAACCAGAAAACAGTCACGGTTGACTTGAGAGTCAACGTTGCTAAGAGGCATTTGGATTTTGCAAGTAAAACAGGCTCGGTTCTTTCTCTCCCTCAAAGAGAGAGAAGCAGCATTAACAAGGAATTCGGACCAGGGGAAGTTACCCAGACAAAGTGGCCTCAACATGACACCCCCCTGCCAGTAACTGCCTCCTACAGGGACCAGGACATGCACATCGGAGAAGCTGGAGCCTAAGTCCTCAGATTCATATGCACATGTAAAATAGGCTTTCTGAACCTAAGCACAGGTGCTTATCATTTACTTTGCACTTGGAAGTTGGATACAGGTAAAGAATTAGCATCACCTCTTCCCCTGGAGCAACACAAGGAGCAGTTGACCTAGGCTGGGCTGTGATTTCCCTGTAGAGGATGGTTCCTCATTCACTTTACCACCTTCCTCCTCCCTTCTTTGTCCACCTCTCTCTCCTCCTTATCTAATAGATAAAAAATAGTGCCTCAGAGTACTTGTAATTTGCTTATTTACCACTTTTATTATTTTAATGAGCATCTCTTTCCTTTTGCTCTTCTGCTATTCACTGTTTGTTGGCCTTTTGTTTATTTATTTTCTTAATTTCATTTAAACCTTTACTTGCACTTGCAAGTCAACTGATTTTTGATAAAGGTGCCAAGAATATAGAATGGGAAAAGGACAGCTTCTTCCACACATGGTGCTGGGGAGACTACATATTCCCACGCAGAAGACTCAAAGTGGTCCCCTATTTCTTTCCCCGTACACAAAAATCAACTCAAAATGGACCAAAGACCTAAATTTAAGACCCAAAACTATGAAACTACTAGAAGAAAATACAGGGAAATGCTACACGAATTGGGAGTGGGCAAGGGATTTTTTTTATTTTTTTTGAGCAAGACTAGGAAGGCACAGGCAACTAAAGCAGAAATATGTAAATGGGACTACATCAAACTGAGAAGCTTTTGGACAGCAAGGTTGTTGGTCAGTAAGAACAACGGAGGATGGTTAAAAGTCTTTGAAGTACTATCATAACATCTTAAAAATCTCCAAGGATATTGGCAAATAAACACAGAAAGGCCAATGGAACAGACAAAGTCTAGATGCAGACAAAACGCATATAGGAATTTTGGACGTGAATAGCTGGCATCTCAACGTGTGGGGAAGGTAAATTTCAAGAAATGCACTAGGACACTTGGTTATCTTCATGGAAAAATTAAAATCTGGATCCATGTCACACAATGTATTCAAGGAAAAATTCCAAATGGATCAATGATTTAAACAGAAACAATGAAACCATATGTGTCCTAGAAGGAAGTGTGCGGGGCAATTTGTCATTTTGGAGTGGGAAAGTCTTTCTTGCAAATAAGTAACATAAGACACCACTTATCAATTAAAATTTCCGTATGAAAAAGTGCAATAAATGAATAATATTAAAGCAAAATTTGCGTTGTCTGTTTACTAGCTTTTTTTATGAGAGTTTCTATGAGAAAATAAAGTACACATAAACGAGGCACTAAAAATTAAAATTAATACTTCATCTTTGTATTCAAAATACCAAGTGTAACCACCCAGCCTGTGCTGTCTGGGATGGTAACTGCTAGCTTCATGTAGCCACTTAAATTTAAACCTTCTTTAGTTAAATTAATGAAGTGTTGCTCAATTACAGATGACATTTAAAGTGCTCAATAGGCACCTGTGGCTAGCAGCTACTGTATTTGTTAACATCAATGGGGGTCATTTTTATGATTGCAGAAAACTCCACCAGACTGCATTGAACATTTGCTAATTCAGCACATTTTTCTTGAACTTCTCTATTCCCAACACTTCTCTAGCTGTGGATACATCAGAGAACAAAAGAGAGAAATCCTTGGCCTGAAGGAGCTCCTTTTAGTGGGATCTGCACAAGGCAAGGAAGTGGTCAAGTCTTATTTTTAATGTCTCTACCTCTTGCACACAATCAGGACAGAGTTGATTTACCTATTCTGGTTCCGTACCAAGCAGCGAGATCCCAAGCTTAGTCAAAGAAGCCATGCCCATCTTTATAATCCTCGAGCATGATACAGTGCCTGTTACCTCGTAGAAAGTGCGTAACGTGTTTGACCAGTAAATAAGATCGTCTTTGTGAATTATCCCTTTCCCCATTTTGTTTATAGGGAAACACAGTGAGCTCGGGAGACTAAATGTCACACATTAAATGGAAGAACTAAATTTAGCCAATTTATTCTCTGCATTTGACACTATCTCTGGAGGATAATTGTGAAGGTTGATTCTAGGTGTCAATTTGGTTAGATGAAGGAATGCTAAGAAACATGGTAAAGCAATCTTTTTAGGTGCGTCCGTGAGGGTATTTCCAGCAAGAGATTAGTATGAGAGTCTGAGTGGACTGGGTGGGAAAGACCCACCCTCAGTCTGCTGGGGGTCCGGAGAGAACAAAAGACAGAGGAAAGAGGTGAAACTCTCTCTTGATCCGCTGGAGCTGGGATACACTCTTCTCTCCTGTCCATGGACATCAGAGCTTGAGACTCTTCAGCTTTTGCGTTCCAGAAGTTCCACCAAGGACACCCTCAGCTTCCCTGGTTTTGAGGCCTTTGGACTTGGACTGAGCCAGGCTACCAGCATCCAGTGTATAGACAGCCTATCGCGGGACTTTTCTTCATAGTCACGTGAGCTAATTCCCGTAATAAATCCCTCTCATATAATTATAACATATCCTGTTGATTCTGTCTCTCTAGAGAACCCTGACTAATACAATAACAGAATGATCAGTAATGAATTTCAGAGCAAGTCATTCTATAAAGAGAAATATCCAGATCTTAAATATCTGCATAATGATAATGTTTATCATTGGAAAAACTGCCCAACCTATTAATTTGACAAAACTTCTCAGGTGAGCATATAATACATGAAAACTTCTTTCTTCCTTTAATGTCAGTTCCTTCGATGTGCATCCATGCAGGTAAGATTTCTCAGCTCATTGCCAGAATATCCTCTGAGAGAGAACTGAGAAAACAATGGAAACAATAAATCGTTATAAGATGCCTTGGTATTCACATTAAATTTGAACTTAGGATAACTTCTTTTCACCCAAATCAGTACCTAACATTAAAATACATACAGTGTTATGTGCTTGTGCAAAGAGCTATGTTAATTTTATGTTTAAATTGAATTCGGTTAATCCAAGCTCTTGCAAAGTGTTTATTTTTAATACCTGTGATCATCTGAATTTCACTTTTCTCTTACAAGCAGTTTTTGTGAATATAAAAATAAATCTTACACCGTTTCCCTGGAAAACCATGTTACCATTCTACTTGATGAAATTGTATACCATAGATATTTAGAAAAAAAAA
>NW_007728514.1:336467-340991 GCF_000696425.1 Galeopterus variegatus | reverse complement strand
AATGTTTATCATTGGAAAAACTGCCCAACCTATTAATTTGACAAAACTTCTCAGGTGAGCATATAGTACATGAAAACTTCTTTCTTCCTTTAATGTCAGTTCGTTCGATGTGCATCCATGCAGGTAAGATTTCTCAGCTCATTGCCAGAATATCCTCTGAGAGAGAACTGAGAAAACAATGGAAACAATAAATCGTTATAAGATGCCTTGGTATTCACATTAAATTTGAACTTAGGATAACTTCTTTTCACCCAAATCAGTACCTAACATTAAAATACATACAGTGTTATGTGCTTGTGCAAAGAGCTATGTTAATTTTATGTTTAAATTGAATTCGGTTAATCCAAGCTCTTGCAAAGTGTTTATTTTTAATACCTGTGATCATCTGAATTTCACTTTTCTCTTACAAGCAGTTTTTGTGAATATAAAAATAAATCTTACACCGTTTCCCTGGAAAACCATGTTACCATTCTACTTGATGAAATTGTATACCATAGATATTTAGAAAAAAAAATAATTTACCAAATCAAATACTGATATTTAGGTCAATGTCCAAGTTTGGTATGTGCCCTAAAGAGTTGTGGAAAATTCGTGAAAGCTGAGCGAACAATATAGGTTCTATTAAATAGTTCTTCATATAATGATCTGGATTATTTACATTGCGTGCTTGCAATTTTAAAATAAATTTTCTCTTTAAAAAAATTTATTGTTATTTCTTCGAAAAACAATACATGTTATCTACAGAAAAATGTTAAGGAGAGAGAAAAAGGCAGAAAACACAATCACTCATGACTCCAGAAGTTTTGGAAATAAATTTCAAACATTTATTGCTTTATTTGTTTTCAAGTTTCTTTTTCCTACGTTCATTTTCATATAATTAAGTATATAATATCTAATATTCTCATTAAATAGGATTTAATCTAACATTTTGGATTTCAACTCTATGCACTTTTAAAAATCTTCATTGCTTACATATTTCTTCTTCTCAGAATCAAAGCCATTGCTTTTGAATATATTAAAATAAAATTAGTTATTTTAGCTGCCCAATATAGAAAGGGACTCCAACATTAAATATCACTTAAATGTGGAAGCAATAAGAATTATGAGCCTTGGCTACAGAAGGACTTCTACTTTCCAAATTTTCACACTCGAAATAAACATCTCGGGGACACCTCTACCATGAAACTATAAGCTTCACAATGGGCAAACCCCAAGTCTTTCATGGTCAATTCATTGAATGAAATCAAATTAGACTTAGAATACACTTTTATTATTCACTTGTTTTCTTTAGCATAAAACCCCAAATTCCTCTCCCATCTGTCACCTCCCACAAGAAATTCCCTGACTAATTATTTTATCTGTTTTCCCACCCCATTCCTCTCTGAGATGACCACATGTGCTCTTGATGAATACAGTTGAAATATATTCATGGATAACCATAGCACTGTGATAAGCTTTTTAGGAGATAAACTAATATAGCCCCTGCAGTCAAGGAGTTTAAATCTAGAGAAAGATAAAAATCAAAGATTGTCTTGTAATTAAATGATAAATCTAATCCACCTTCTCAACATACTTTATCCCAATTAATGCGTATATCATTATATTTATAATTCAACAAAGAAGAGTTTGGTTCCCAACAATGAGCAGACTATCCATGCTATTTCCATGATGTTTAGAATTGACCCTTGGCTGATTCATATTGTATCAAATTAATGAAATTATAGTATTAATGACTTAGGGCTGACTGACACAAAAGTTCGGTCTAAATTAGAGAAAAACGTGAATTTCTATGATGCTCATTTACAAATTAGATGCTCAGAATATTTGCTGACAGTGCTGATGATAATGAACAAAACATGTTCATCTATAATTTTTAAATTAATTAAGGTCAAATCTATAGCCTGTCTTTCCTTTTCTTTTCTTTTTCTCACCTGACCTAAGCCAATTTAGCTACTCAGCAACTCCCAGGTGCCTTGGATAAGTACCTGGAGACTCTGGATGTGAGACCAACCCCCAAACTTCACTGTCAGCTGGCGACTTACTGCAAAGGTCAGCTCTGCCAGCAGAACAAATCTGTGTTAGCCCACAGACACATTCTGATGAACTCAAGGAAGTCTTCAGACACAAGACATTTTCACAAAAGATACACATCAAGATAAAAGAAAAAAAAAGATATTCTGAAGGCAGGATTAGGCAGGCTTTAGGTGGTTTGGGGCAAAAGTCTTCCTTTGAAGTGTGGGGGAGGGTCACACAGGACTAATGCAATTGCAGATCAGAAACATTGACCTGTTGCTGCTAGGTGCTGGGTAGTTCACCTGGCCTATAAGGTGTTTATGTGTATTACTCGTTTATGCCTGCTGTAACAAATGACCACGCACATGGTGGCTTAAAACAACACACATTTCTTATCTTACGGTTCTGTAGGTTAGAAATCCAGCACGGCTCTCAATGGGCTAATATCAAGGTGTTGTCAGGACTTCATTCCTTCTGGAGGCTCTAGGGGATAAACTGGTTCATTTCCCTTTCTAGCATCTACTGTATCCACCTGTATCTCTTGGCGCATGACCCTAATGTTCATCTTCAAAGCCAGCAATGTAGTCCTTCTTGGATCACATCACTCTGACCTCTGTTGCTTTCCTTTCTCATTTTTAAAGACTTTGATTCTATGGAACCCACCTGGGTAACTCAGGATAATCTCTCTATTTTAAAGTCAGCTGATTAACTACCTTAATTTCATCAGCAACCTTAATTATCATTTGTCATGCAAGGTGACATGTCCAAAGGTTCTGGGAATTAGTATGTGAAATTTTTTTTTGGAGGTGGGGAGTGGAGGGCATTGTTCTGCCAACCACACTGTACAACTGCATATTAGTTTCCTTCCCGTGTCACTCAAGAAAAAATATTTCTAATACACCTTATGATAAATAAGAAACCTCTTGTAGATTTTATAAAGGATGCTTGGAATATATCCTATTTGGATACATCTGAATTTCCGATTAGGGTACTTAAAATGCTAAAACTCCACACTAGCCTGCAAATAAAGTTAATGTTCATATAAACATACATCATGCAGTCTATAATGAGATAGTTTAAAGCATGTTATCAAACAAACTGCATAATACCACACACTCAATGCAATTCATACGATGAAATAAGCAGAATTTTATCTCTTCAATTTTATTTAGCAAATGCATTCTGAATTAAAAGTGTCCAAAGTACAGGCTTAAAAATTCCCGTAGTGTGAATGAATGGCTTATAGAAAGGTTTAGTCCAATCCCCTTATGTTAGAAATGAGAAATGTGAACTGAGAGAGTTTAAATGACCTGCTGCAAGTCACAAATATAGTTAATGACAGACAAAGGTGGGACCAATTCTTCTATATCCAAATCTAGTTCTATTTCCAGAAATAAAACACTAACCCTCAGCTCTGAGAGTAACCCTCAGATGTTCTTAATTTAGAATTATTAAAGGTTAATGCATCATGGGTTTCTATTTGAAATTGTTTAAATAAAAGCAATTACTTACCAGGCTGTGGTCTACCTTGAAGTTTCTGCTACCACTTGTTTTATTTAGCATCTGGTAAAATACAAGGTAAGACTTGATACAGTCACACAACAAACTCACGTCACCTTCCCATCTTTTATAACCCTTTATAAAAGATGCTTTTAGAACTGTGGTGAGAAACACGCAAATAAACTGTTTTTTTCTATAGGTAACATTTTGTGAGTTCTTAGGCACAAGATGTGGTTAATTGTATGGAAACATGAAAAACATTTTTATCTCCATGGCTACCATAGTATCTTCTATTATGATCATGTGAATGACAAACACTGGGCAACCGAAAAAAGGCACAAGTGATTTTAAATGTATGATGTTCCTGCTTGAAAACATTCTGAAACGGTATAACTTTGTGAAAAGTCACAGTCAGTACTCACGGTATGGAGATACCCCAAAACAGAAGAAGTCTTTCTTATACACAAGCATAAAAGAATGGCAAATATCTTGGTCTGTCCTTGCAGAACAATGTTCATACCCGGTAGGATATTAAGTCAAACCTAGAGCCTTGACTGAACGTCCTCAAACTAAGAGTTTAGGTTTAGAATCACCATAGCTTACAAAGCACGTGGTGAGCTTTCTTTTTTCATCTTCTAAACAGCCCTGGGTATAGTCTTCTCATTTTACCGATGAGGATCAGAAAGTTTATGTGCCTTATCTAAGTTCATGGAGTTAGTAGATGCCTGAGCCAGGACTCTCACTTAGTCTAATGGCTCAACACCTTTTTCTGCTCTAGAAGAACCTTCTACCTTAGTTTCATTGGCCCATATGTTTCCCACCTCCCAGTTTAGTACAGAGTCTTTTGGTTGTAGAAGCTTTATTGGAAGCTCCCTGTGTTGTTCAGGAACTGCCCACTTCACCATCAACCTGCCTCACTGCCCTTCTAAAGGTATATAAAAGCCATCTTTTGGGCCGGCCCGGTGGCGCACTGGATAGTGCGCCGCTTGGGAGGCGCGGCGGCGCCCCCGC